>NW_015622981.1:276393-378690 GCF_000320785.1 Rhodotorula toruloides NP11 | reverse complement strand
GGCGGCAACGGGCTGCGCGCTGACATCGGGCTCTTCGTTCAACGAGCGGACGATGTTGTGCGGGCTCGGCGTGGCCTCTTGCTCTCATCCCAATCACTCGTCTATCTGCTGTCTGTCATGCTGGTCTCTTCTCCTGGCGCTGTCGCCGCTCTCGTCGCTCTCTCCTCACTTGGATCGGTCGCCGCCTCGACCCCTCACAACCGCCTCGAGAAGCGCTCCATCCATGCTCGCGCCGCCTCCTCGAGTCTCGCAGCGAAGGAGACCTTCGCCGGTCGCAAGATGCGCTCGTCGGACAATGCCGCGGGCGGTATTAAGATCCCTCTCTCGAGGAAGGAGACGATCTCGACTCGCAAGTTGCGCAAGGACAACGGCGTCGTCGACCTCTCGAACCTCATGAACGCCCTCACCTTCGCCAAGGACAAGTACACGTCGGGTTGCTCGCGCATCTACCGCCAGACGGGCAAGAAGCTTCCTGGCTTTCAGCTGAAGGCCTACGAAGCGTGGGCCAAGAGCGCTCTTGCACCGCTCAACACGCTCCTCGGCATCGACAAGCGCCAGCAGGACACCTTGACCAACTACCAAGACGGGTCTCTCTGGGGCGGACCCATCGAGATTGGCACGCCGCCGACGTCCTTCACGATCGATTTCGACACCGGCTCCGCCGACCTCTGGGTCCCAGGCCCGTCCGTCCAAGGATACGACACCTTTGACCCATCCAAGTCGTCGACGGCGACGCCAACGAACCAGACGCTTGTCATCTCGTACGGCGACGGTTCGAACGTGATCGGACCTGTCTACAAGGACACGGTCTCCGTAGCAGGACTCGCCGCGAAGGGCCAGGCGTTCAGCCCGGTGTCGGGCATGGGCGCAAGCTTCCAGGGCACCCCAGTCGACGGCATCATGGGCATGGCGTTCGAGTCGCTCTCCAACATCGGCCAGAAGCCGTTCTTCCAGAACCTGTACGAGCAGGGCGGCGTCAAGCAGAACCTCTTCTCGTTCGCTCTCGGCGACGCGAACGACGGCGAGCTCTTCCTCGGCGGCGTCGACGACTCGAAGCACTCGGGACTCGTCGTCTACACCCCCGTCATCCAGCCAGGCTACTGGATGGTCCTCGGCACCGCCTACGCGAACAGCATCCCGACCGCCCTCCTCAAAAACATGATCATCGACACCGGCACGACTCTCATCATCGGCCCTCGTACCGACGTCGCCCACTTTTTCGAAAAGGTCCCGCATGCCCGCCGCTTCAGGGAGGGTTACTACATGTACCCCTGCTCTCAGTCGTGGACGGCAGACTTTGAGTTTGGCGGTGTCAAGTACTCCATCCCGTCAGAGTGTGCGTTCGCAGCCCTTCTCCTGCTCGTATCAGCGAGGCTGACGGTAACTCTCTCCGCTTGCAGACCTGAACCTCGGCCTCACTGCGGAAGGCGTGAGTTTAGCTCGCCTTCCTCGGCAGACTGTGCTCGAAGCTGACGGCACATTTCCGTTCACAGAGTCGCTACTGCGTTGCTGCCATCGTCGGACAGGACATTGGTGTCGACGCCTGGGTAAGTGCGCATCTCAAAGTGTGGACGCACCCTCCTATTCACCTCGCTCGTCCCGCAGATCATCGGTGACGTCTTCCTTCGCTCCGTTTACACCGTCTTCAACTTCGGCCTCAACTCCGTTGGCTTCGCCCCGCGCGCCTAAGCTGGCCTCCGCAACAGACACTCTTCCTCTCGTCCATTTCGCTCGTATACCGCTGGCCGGTCTCCGTCAGCCTGGACGCTGTAGATACCCCTTCCTCCCTTCCGCTCTTTACAGCGCAGACGCATCGTCTTGCAGCTCTCCTTGCGCAATCGTCTTATTTGCGCCGCGCTCCTGCTCGAGAAGAACGCTCAGGGAGAGCGGAAATGCAGCGAATGCGACAGCGAAATAACGAAACGGTCGGTCTATAGTGTCTACGAACCATGAGGGAGTGTGTGAGTGAGTGTGAGTCTATGATAGGCGGCCCCGCCGCGTCCTTCACTCCATGACCTCGGCAGCCGCCACCGAGATCTGCATCTCGCGCGAGAGGACGTGGTCGGGCGGAGGAATCCCGCCGCGGTTTTGCGCGCTCGCCAGGAAGGTGTTCCAGCCGATGCTGACAAAGTTCATGAACGGAGGGCGAGCGTAGAGCGGCACGACCGAGAGGTTGATCAGGTTGGCGGGACCAAAGACCGCCCATTGCTTGAGGACGGTCGGGAACAGTCGGTCCTCGAGCCGCTCGTAGATGCCCTCTGTCGACGGGTCGGTCGTGTCTGTGCGGAGCGGTCGGCCCTCCATGGCGCCTTGAGAAACGTAGAAGAGACAGGTTGCGAAGGGCGAGAAGAAGGTTAAGTCGGTAGCGGTTCGTGCGAGGACGGCTGTTGCACGAGAGGCGTCAGCGACAGCTCCAGCGGTCCCGGACGTCCACATCGCCGACAAGACGAGCTCAGGGGACATGGATGATGCGGGTGGTTCGACATGGTGCGTTCCGTCAAAAGCGGTAACAGCGATCCCAAGTCTCTCATCGCAGCTCCGTCTCGTCGACGCAGGGAGGAGAGAACTCACTCGCAACCTTGTGGCGCAGGTTGATGTTGCTAAGCACCCAATGCCACCGGTTCTGCGCGGGGAAAGAGGGTCAGCGATGGCCCAGACGGAGGGAGTAAAGGAGCGCACCGAGATGGGCGCAAAAATCAATCCACCGTACATCATGAGCCGTCTAGTCTTGTAGAACTGCCAGGGAAAGCGTGCAGTCAGCCTTCTGAGCGAGAAGCTTGGGAGAGGAGAGCAAGCACGAACCTCGACTTCCGACCATTCCTTCTTCTCAAAGCCCTTCTGCCAGATCAAGTCACCCGTCCCAGCTGTTACACTGGCCGTCGCCATCTGGGTAGGAAGCGTCCATCGCTGAAGAAGCCGCACTGAGGATGGAGAGACGGAAGGTCAGCGCGCGTTCCAAGTCACGAGAGGACCCGTATGGCGCAGGCTGGTCGCTGACCACCTTGCGGTAGCTGGCAGGCCTATCGCTTGAGCGGGAAGCGCAGGGGGCGAACGTACAGTAACCACGAAAAATAAAGGCCATTCCACAGCGCCCGGAGCGCCAGCGAGTCGCAAAAAAGTCTCCTGCGGTCCGTCTGGCGGCGTGGGGCCTGTCGAGCGAGCACCGGAACAAGCGAGAGTGAGGAGCGAAGCGACGACGAGGAGCGAAGAGGTGTTGGGTCAAGGGCAGCGGGCTAGACTCACGACGGAGTGCCGCGCTTGCTGGACCCCACAAGATGGCGGGATAAAGCACGTAAAAATCCGTTCCCGGAGGCCCACAGGCGCACGTAATCGACCGAGCGAGAAAAAAGTACGAGGAGGAGAAGCGAAGGAAACTGGGCGGGAACAGCGGCGAGGTCTAAAGATGCGAATGCAGGAGATGCGAGAGAACAACAGCCGCCGCCCCTCACTTCCGAAGACCCGACCATTTCGCCTCGTCGACGCCCAACAACGCCCGCTCGAACGCGTCCCAGTTCTTGCACCACGCGCCGCTGGGGTCGAACGGCTTCGGTGCTCGCTTGATCTGGAGCGAGTAGCTCTGCCAGTCGCCCTCGACCATGAGCGGCGCGTGCGAGTACTTCTTCTTGACCGCAGATGGCACCGGCGTCTCGTCATCTGGGAAGAACCTCTTGCGGAGCTTGGCGAAGTAGCCACGAAGAGACTGTTGTAAAAGAGCGTGTCAGACGGGTAGAAACGCGCGACAGTGAGGCTGAGGCAGACGCACGCCTTCTTTGTGTGGGATTGGCTTCATCTTCGGGTGGTAAGGCTTGGGCGAGGCCGAGATGGCGCCGAGAAGGTGGCACTTGGCGATTGGTACAGTTCGAGGCGCTCGACGGAACCATTGCTGCGTGATAGGCGAGTAGATGTGGTAGATGCAGAGATGCGAGTTGGGCGGGAAGGCGAGGGCGGACTTGGAGGCCGCAGGCGGTCGTCGCAGCGTGATCTTCGTGACGTGCCTATAGAATCAACGAGTTAGCAGGCAAACGAAGGGGCTCGCCGGGCGAGACTCGCCTGGTCGGTGCAAAGACGCCGGCGAAGAGGACAGCAATTCCGATGGCGCCTGCCCCGGTCGCGAAAGTGTACCGCTGCCACGCCGGTGCGTTGGTGAACTCGCCGGTTTCTGCGTCGGGGCGGACGATGCCGACACGCGCGAGGTCGGCGAGCGTGAGGCAGAAGACGCCCAAGGTGAAGGAAACTCCGACCATCAAGGCGGGGTTGTAGGACGGTGTCGCCGTGTAGATGACCTCCTCGGGCCCTGTTGGACGTGTTCATCTGTCAGCGTAACCGGAAGTAACAGGACAACAGGCGCACGCGCCGTATTCATCCTTCGCCTTGCCGGAAGATTCGCCCTGCGCAACATCTGTCCCGGCCAGATTCTTCCGCTCTCCTTGCGCCTCATTCTGCAACGACGCCTGACCCGCCAGCATCTCTGCCTCGATAGCCTCTGGGGTGACCTCTTTCAGGCCTTCTCCCGCTGCCTTCGCCGCCTTCTTCCCTCCACCTGTCGCGCGCCCGACATCCGTCCCAGCTTGCCTAGGGACTGTTGTAGCCTTCGCGGTCGGGACCGTCGAGCTTCGTGAGCGGTTGGAGTTCGAGTGCTTCGACTGATGAGAAGTAGAGAGGGAGAACAATCGGGTGTGAGGAGGTGCGGCCAGTCGCGGGGCGAGAAGAAAGAGCGTTGGTATCCGCTGCATACTCGCAAGAGCCGAACCAGCTGGAAGCAGCGAGTCGTCGAGGCGAGAGAGTGCTTCGAGGCGAAGGTTGCCCTCGAACCTCTCGCTGTCGAACGTCCCATCGATTGCCGGGACTGCTGCTTTGCCCGAGTGCTCGAAGTTAGTCTGCGCAAAGCGCTGCAGCGCCTGCAAGTCGGCCCGTTCTGTCTCCTGTCTTCCTTCTCTCGGTCCGCAACGTCGAGGTGAGTCCTTCAACATGCATAGCTGTGCCAAGTGGACACTCAGACTGACCAAGACCTTCTTCGTCGTGCGGATATAGTGCACTGCAGCCCGACTTCGTCGATTGAGCATCGACAAACGAACTGCCAACTTCCGCAACCACGCCCGCTCCAGTGTTCGCCTGGCTCGCCATGATCCGCCAACTGTGGCTGTACACGCTGCAGAACACGCAGTTCGTTGTGACGACGCTCACAGCGTACTTCATCCTGCGCATTCGGACGGCACATTCGCTGTACTTTGGCGCCGGGACACTCGTTGCTGCTTTTACCGGTTCGCCTTCTCGCCTTGTGCGTCGCAGAACATGCCGTACTGACTCTATCATCGCCGCAGCCAAGATCTTGAAGCGCTTCATTCGACAACCTCGACCGGCCGGCGCGAAGAAGTACGAGAAGACGTACGGGATGCCCTCAACGCACTCTTCCTCCATCGCCTTCTTCGGCACCTACCTCTCCCTCTCCTCCCTCTTGCTCCCACTCCACCCGCGCGTCACTTCCCTCCTCCCCTTCTGGAACCGCTTCTCCAACCTTGCGACCACTCGGGGGCTTGGCGCCGCTCAAAACTCCTTTTGGCGACATATGGCCGGCGAGTGGGGCCAGCGGGTCACTCGAATCGTGCTCGCCCTTTGCTTCCTCGCGGGAACGGCGAGCGTCTGCTGGAGCCGCGTTCGCCTAGGCCATCACACCAAAGCGCAGGTCATCGCGGGCGCGAGTCTCGGGTCGACGATTGCGCTCGCTTGGATGACTCTGTGGTTGGGACTCGACGGCTGGAGCACGTTGAGCGGGAAGGACCTGGAAAACGTAGTGGCAGGATTCGCAGGCGGAGCGGGGAAAGCCGTCCCGACCTGGCTGATTCACGGCGTCAAAGAGCCGGCAATTGTGTGGGAACGGGCTGCCGAGGATGCGGCGTTTGTTGCCCTTGAGGCGTGGGAGACGCGGCGGTGGGAAGGGCTGAAAGAGTTGCGGTACTTATTCCCGCTCATCCGGCGCGGTGCGGGCGGCGAGTTGTAGCTGGGTAGAGTTGCCAATTCTCACGCAATCCGCAGGCACGTCGATTGAGAGCGAACTGGTTACAACAGACAAGGCGGTGCGACCTCACTACTTGACAATTTTCCACGACCCGCTGGCCGTCTTCTGCACGAGACCCTCCGCGATGACTTGCTTCAACAGCGCCGTCAACTCGTCCGTCGTCTTGCCCTTGTAGCCCGGCGCGAGCATGTTGAGGGTCGAGTGGATCCTCGAAAGCGGCAGCGCGCCGAGGTTCGTGAGCTGCAGGCGAGACTCGGTGAGCAGACAGCTTGCCTGAAAGGCGGACGATACGCACCATGCCTTGGATATACTGCCAGAAGACCCGCATCTGCACAGATCATCCGACAGATATCAGTATTGCGACCGCTCAGGAGGCGCAGGAAACGACGCACCTCCTCGATACGCTGAGACTCGACGCTCTGGACGGCGGCTTTCTCCTCCTCGACGACTGGTTCCAAGCGAGCGTGTCAGCGAGGCTGCGTGTACAGAGCGAAGGAAGGGAAAGGCACCGTGAGCGACGGGAGCTGCCGTCGTCTCCGCCTCGCCGCCTTGCTCCTCCACAAGCCGCCACATGTCGTCCGGCATGCTCGCCACGACGCCGAGGTTGTTCCAGTAGTACAGAGCGTTCCGAACTGTCCCGAGGTCGGCCACTCGAAGCTCCGTCTGGAGCGCGTCGGAAGTCCAGGTGTCTGCGGACTGTGGGTCAGCTGGTCGCCACGATCCTGCGGAAGGAAGGCGCACCTTGTTTGTCGAACAGTTCCAGTACTGCCGCTTGGAGCGGCGTGGCATCGACCGTGATCGTACGGTCCTTCAACTCGACCGTGAGGTTGACGCTGCCGAGCTGAGGAAGCCATCGCAGCTTCTTGTCGCCCTTGAGCGCGGCGAAGGAGCGGTCGTACGAAGCTTGGGCGCTGTATCAAGCGAGCGTGAGCGTATGCTGGCAATGAGTAAAGGAAGCGAGACTTGCCGGCCGAGTTGACCGGGCAGCTTGAGCGGCGCGGGCTGGAAGGATGGCCAGAAGAGGCGCGAGACGACCGTCGCATGGAGCGGAACGCTCTGATCGAAACTCTTGTCAGCGCAGCCGGCGCGATGGGGTGCAAGCGGACGCACCGGAATCTGCTCGTGCACCCGTTCGTCAACCCGCTGCGAGTCCTGCAGATCCTTCAGCATGACATCGCAGCCTTGCAGCGCCTGTTCGCCGAATCGAGATTTGAGAGTGGTGATGTTGTTTACCTGCGATGCGAATGATCAGCGCCAGCAGACGAGACGCAGCTGGAAACGACGCACCTCTCGCTCGAAAGCGTAATCCTGGATGGCGAGTAGCCGCTGGGCGAGCAGGACCTGCAGCTCCTTGACGAAGACGTCTTTTGTGTCGTAGATGCTGACAAGAAGCTGGATGACATCGGCGCCCTTCGACTTGCGGAAGTCTGCGCCGAAACCGTCAGCAGGCGGCAAAGTGCAGGTGAAACTTTAAGAAGGCGGACCCGCGGGCGCGTCGACGGGATCAGGCGTCCACTTGGGATCGTTGTAGCTCTCCGCCTCGTCCCTCGAGTCGCTGACGAGCTTCGCGTCGGTGCTGACAAGCTCCTCGAAAAGCGGGTTGCCCTCCTCGATGAGCGACGAAACGATGCAGCGGATCGTGTCCGAGCGCGCTCTGCAGCGAAGTCGTGAGCTGTGCGCTCACGTGAGTGATTTATGCAAGGACGCACCGCAAGTACTTGCGGATCGGGTCGGCGACGCGACTGAGCAAGACGCCTGGCGGGTCAACAATTCGCAGGCATCGGATGGCTGCAATGTAGGTCGTGATGATCTCCTTCGTGTCAGAGCCGGGCTGGAGGAGCCGTTGCGCGACCTGTTCGCGGAGGCGTGAGACGAGCAGGCCGCGCTGGTCCGTTTTGTACAGGCAGGTCTGGCAAAGCGTACGTCAGCTGCGCCTCTTCGGGTGGTTCCGTGTGGCACACCTTCAGGTCCTCCAGCGCTGGTTTTGAAGCGGGATAGGCGAGGATAATGTCGAACAGCTCGGAAGTTCTGCCAGCGATGGGTCAGCCAGGACGCGTTCGTGAGGTGGAGAAGCTCACCTCAGCTGGCAGAGCATCTTGTGAATGTGGTACTCGAACCGACTGAAGGTGGGCTTGAGGAACTTGCGCGCCTCCTCGTTCCCGCCCTCGCCCGCACTCTCGTAGATCCCGCTCACCCAGCCCATCACGCCGCCCGCCTCGCCCTTCTTGCCCGCTCCGTTCAACCACTGCAGCAGTTCTTCAAGCTTTTTCTCGCTGTACACGCCCCGGCATTGGCGTTGGACCCTCGACTCGATCTCTTCGTAGATGAGCGCGAACAGGAGAGGGTCGTATCGATCGAGGAGGGTAATCAGGGTGGGCAGGGCGCGCGAGTGTACGTCGGAAGTCGCTTGAGTCGGGTGTTCGGACGTGAGGAGGGTGCGAAGGAAGGACTGGAGGGCGGGGGCGAATCGAGGAGGGAGGACGAAGTAGAGGGATGAGAGAAAGGTCTTGCGGAAGGCTGACAAGCTTGACGAGGATCCGCTGTGGGGTTCAAAGCGTCACGATCATCCATGAGCTGTCCGAGAGATCTGCAACGTGCGCCCATAGAGCCGAAACGGGTTGCTGCCAGCGCAGGATTCGCAACCCGATGCTGTGAAGCAAGGCAGCCAGGATGTCGAAGCCGTCTTCCGGCGGGGATGCCTGTGTGGATTACAGCACTCTGTCAGCTGGCCAACAGGGCCGTAAGGGGGATGTCCGCACCTCAAAGCGATCCAGCGACTCGTCAACCTCTGCCCGCACGGAAACAAAGGATCTCCGAACCGCGTCTGTGAAGGTACAAGTCAGCATTCGTCTCGGTACACCAGAACATCAGGCCGGACGCACCCAGGTAGTGGTCGAGCAGCTCGCTCGTCAATCCAGCATCGTGCAACACCTGCGCCGCCTCCATGAGACGTTTGGACGGCTCAAAGCGCGCGCCGTGGCCTGCGCTCCACAGTTTTCGAGGCTCCAGCTCATCGCACGCAACCCTCCAAGCCTGTGAGCGAGGAAAACCCGGCGTCAACTGAGTGTCCAGATGAAGTTGGACGATGCGTGTGGGCGCACCTCTGCCACGCGGTCGAGCTGGCCGACATTCGCCGTCAGCTGCTCTGTAGCGCTGTGCCAAGCTGTCAGCACGTCGAGCTCCATCGTGCAGCGTGTGCCATGAACCGTCGCGGGTCAACCTCGCGGCGAGATGTCAACTTGGACGACTCGCTCTCACCGCTCACTCGCTCGCGCTAGGGATGGCAGACACGGCGCTGTTCCGTGCAAGCTCAGACTCGGAACCAGACGAGCCGCCAAAGAAGAAGGCGCGCTTCTTTGCCGACGAGGACTCGGACGACGACGTCTCTGGACGAGTCGACACGGTCCACATCGAATCGGACGACGACGAGCGCGCGCCAGTCGCTGGGCCATCACGACTAGTCAAGGAAGAAGCTGGCGAGGACGCGCCGCAGGCTAGGAATGCGGGTAGGAAGCGCGAGACGGACTGGGACGCCCGGTACTTTGGAGGTGCGCGCATCGCCGCCGCTTCTCTGGCCTTGTAGAGGCTGACACTTGAGTGAACAGAGGTCTTCGTGTCTGGCTTTGCGCTGGCGAGCTCGTCGACCTTTGTCAAGCTGCGACCCGGCGAGGCCATCACCTTGAACCGTTCGAAACCGTCGAACCCGTCGAACGCTACGGCCAAGAAGTCTTCTGCATCGAAGAAGAAGCTCGAGCATGACGTCGTGGGGTAAGTAGCGAGAGCGGAGTGAAGAGCGTGGCGCTAACCGGCTCTTTCGCAGGTTTCGCAACGAGAAAGGGATCGAGGTCGGCAGGATCGTTCGCGAAGACGCAGCATGGCTCGCCAAGCTGCTCGACCACGACTTGCTGCGCGTCACGGGCTATTGCGTCGCTTGTCCAGAAAAGTTCCGTTCAGGTGTGTGCCCAACCCGCTTCGACTTGCCGCCTTCCCTGATCGCGCACCTCGCAGGCGACGACATGCAGCTCTCTCTCTCCATCTCCCTCGCTCGCAACGCCTTCGTCGATCCGAACACCTCGGCACCCGAACCGGTCTCGCAGCCGACCAACACGGCCGGCAAGAAAGGTTTCCTCGACGACCTGAAGGAGACGGACCGCGAGAAGCTCCTTCGCGAGCGCAAGAAGGCGCTCAACACGCTGTTCGACAAGGCCGACTTGCACCCGTACGTCGAGGACGGCAATATGCCGACCGGCACGCAGAGCAAACGAGCCATGCTCGACAAGATGGAGAAGCGGACTGGTGTCGGCGATGAGGAGGAAGAAGACGAGCTCAACGAGATCCAGCTCAACCTCGTCTGTACGTGTGCGTAACTGGACGACTTCACGATAGCTAATTGCGCTCTTCCCTCCCAGACTCGAAAGCGATCAAGAACGATGCGAGCCTGCCGGAGCGGGATCCTCCAGACACCTTCGCTCTCACCCTGCGACCCTGTTAGTGGCGAACTGCTTCTGAGTCAACTTTTGCTGACGTCGTCGCCGCCCGCAGACCAGAAGCAAGCGCTGCGCTGGATGGCGGCCATGGAGACAGGCGAAGAGCAGGCTCGCAAGAGTCTCTCGATGCACCCGCTCTGGGAGAAGTACCTCTTCCCCGGCAGCAAAGACGAGAAGGATTGCTTCTACTACAACCCGTACTCTGGTCCGTCCGCTCGTTCCCCGATCACACGACGCGCAGCTTACGGCGGGTTGACGCAGGCGAGCTGTCCCTCGTGTTCCCTAAGGCATCGACGAAGTGCAGAGGCGGCATTCTCGCCGACGAGATGGGCCTCGGCAAGACGATCATGGTCGCTTCGCTGTGCGTCCATCCTCGGTGGCGACGAGGGTCAGAAGCTGAACTCTCTCCGCATCTCGCAGCATCCACACGAACACTGCGTGGACTGCGGCGCAGACGACTGACGACGAGGCGGGTTCAGCTGCAGCCGGCGCCGACAGCGACTCGGACCTCGACTTGTCGACCACGAAGAAGCCGATCCAGACGCAATCTCGCCTCGCTGGCGGCGGCATCTACCGCAAGTCGCAGCCGTCCTCGTCCACTGCGAACGGCTCGTCCTCGAAGCGCCCTCGCCTAAAGTCCGGCACGCCGCGCGCTACGCTCGTCGTTGCGCCCATGACGCTCATCAGCCAGTGGTGCGACGAGCTCGAGCGCAGCAGCAAGGGTGGCGAGCTGCGCGTGCTCATGTATTACGGGAACAAGCGCGAGAGTGGGGCAGACCTGCAGCAGGAGATTGACGGCGGCGTGGATGTCGTCGTGACGAGGTGCGCTCAACGTCCTAAAGCTCTCGGTCTTGTTGTTGACCTTGCCTGTATCCGCAGTTACGGCACGCTCTGCTCTGACTTCAAGCAAAGCGGCTTCGACACGCCCGCACAACCAAGCAAGGAGAAGACCGCCGACGATGCGGCGAAGAAGAGCAAAGGCATAGGGAAGGGGAAGGAGGAGAAGCCCAGGAGCAAGAAGAAGAAGCCGAAGGGCCTCTTTGCGATCGACTGGTTCCGCATCGGTGCGCTGCGCGATCACACGCAAGCCCAGGAGTTCCTGACGCTCGATTGTCACAGTCCTCGACGAGGCCCACCTCATCAAGTCGCGGACGACGCTGAACGCGAAGGCCAGCTATGCGCTCAAAGGCGCGAGACGCTGGGCGCTGACCGGTACTCCTATCGTCAAGTTCGTCAGACGCTCTCCTCCCAGAAGCACTCGCGATACTGACGTGATCGAGCTCGACAGCCGCCTCGAAGACCTCTATTCTCTTCTGCACTTTATCCAGCTCGAGCCCTGGGGTCCGTCCTGCGAGCGCAGGTCTATCACACAGTCTGACGTTTGCTCGTACGCAGGGAACTTCTCGTTCTTCAAGACCTTCGTCACCGTCCCTTTCCAGAACAAGGACCCGCGCGCGATCGAGGTTATCCAGGTCATCCTCGAGAGCATCCGTGCGTCCACCTCCCTTTCCGTCCGCATCGCTTGCTGACCTGTTTGTCCAGTCCTCCGCCGCGAGAAGAAGATGCGCGACAAGGACGGCAACCCCATCGTCGCCCTCCCGGAGAAGAAGCTCGACGTGGTCCATCTCGAGTTTACGCAGGACGAGCGCGATATCTACGACGCCCTGTACAGGAATGCCAAGTCCAAGTTCCTCGGATACGCCGAGGAAGGCACGGTCTTACAGTGCGTCGTGACGATTCCGCCTCTCGGCGCCCCACTGACAACGCTGCGGGTCTCGCCAGGCATGTCACGGCCATCTTCTCGATCCTCATGCGCCTCCGTCAAGCAGTCCTGCACCCGTCGCTCGTTCTCAAGCGTCTGAAGGAGAACCTGCGCGCGAAGGGCCTCAACCGCACGGCCATCGACGACGACCCGATCGCACAAGCTGGCGAGCTTGAAGAGACGGCAATTCAGCGGCTGATCGAGCGGTACACGGCTGGATTGGCGAGCCAGGGTTTGGCGGAGGGGACGCAGGATGCGATTGACGAGCTGCTTGAGAACAAGGACAAGGGTGACGCGGATGAGGCTGGAATGGAGTGCATGCTCTGCATGGAGGTGCGTCGTCGGCTTTCGTCAGACAGATGAACCTTGCTGACGTTCCCGACGGACAGCCCGTCGAGGTGCCCGTCTGGCTGCCGGGATGCGGACACTCGGGCTGCAAGGGGTGTGTCTTGCAGCACTTCACCGATTGCCAGGATGCTGGAGAGGGAGTGCGTCGCTCTCGCTGGTCAATCTTTCATGTGAGCTGACCTTGCGACCTGCAGGCTCGCTGCCCTGTCTGCGGTTCCGGACCGCTCAGCGAACGCGAGATTGCGGAACTCCAGAAGGCGGATGGGACCAAGCCGACTGCGTCGCAGAAGAAGACGAAGAAGCACGGCTACTCGATCCAGACGGTCGCGTCGTCGCCAGGCTCGTCCACGTCGAAGGAGGTCCTGATTCTTGACTCGGACGACGAAGACGACAAGCCGCCCTCGCCAAAGAAGACTGTCATGGGCAAGGCGAAAGCGCCCATCGCGTCCATCACGCTCGACTCCGACAGCTCGGACGAAGAGCAGGACGAAGAAGAGGACGCTTCGGACGACTACCTGCCGAGTCCGCCGCCGCGCAACGGCACCTCCGCAGACGACGACGACGACGGCGACGACGCGGGCCGACTGGAGGATAGCGATGACGACGATGATGTAACCGGCGGCAAGAAGGCGGTCATGCTGTCCAAGGGCGACTTCCGCTCGTCGACCAAGCTGGACGCCCTCGTCAACTCGCTGAAAGCCGCAAAAGCGAAGGATCCCCATCTCAAAGCCGTCGTCTTCTCGCAGGTGCGCTGACTGGCTCGCAAATTGTACCAAGGCTCGGAGTAGCGCTGACCACTTCGCGGCAGTTCACCGGCTTCCTCGACCTGATCGAGCGAGTCATGAACCGGGACAACTTCAAGTAAGTCCTGTCCTCTCCGCAGCTTCCGCTCGCAGACGCTGATGCCTGATCCTCGTGCAGCTACCTCCGTCTCGACGGTGCCATGTCGCAATCGGTCCGCCAGAAGGTCGTCCGCAAGTTCACCAAGACCGACAAGTCGGTCATCCTCCTCGCGTCGCTCAAGGCTGGTGGCGTCGGATTGAACCTGGTACGTCTAGCTGCTTGCGCTCCTCGGGAGTATTGCCTGACTTGCTCCTTCCCTCAGATCGCTGCCGACCACGTCTACCTGATGGACACCTGGTGTGAGTCTGCACTCATGCTCGTCATTCGTCCTTGACTAAGGCCGCACCGTTACGCAGGGAACGCCGCAATCGAGAACCAAGCCGTCGACCGCATCCACCGCTTCGGCCAGACTCGCCAGGTCAGCTTTCTCCGTCTTCTCGTCTTCACGTCCGTCTGACCTTCTTGCGTCGCAGGTCTACGTCACCCGCTTCCTGGTCAATCACTCCATCGACGACAAGATGATCGCGGTGCGTTCGCTCTCGTCGTCAGCGCCGTCCTCCCTCGCTGACCCCCTTGTTGACGAACAGCTTCAAGAGCGCAAGACCAAGGTCATTCAGGGAGCTCTCGGGCAGAACAAGGACAAGAACAAGAAGCAGCTGGCGGAGGACCTCGCGATGATTTTCGCCGACGACTGAGCAGGAGGGGAGGGAGATCATAGTGTCGCTTGTCATATTACGCGCTGTCTCTCGTCTCAGGTCGGATTCTCTGCTTGGCGATCCTACAGCCACACCGCAGTCGCCGCTCCTGCTCCGCCCTCCAGCTTCGTCCGCGCAATTTCGCGAATCTCCTTCCCGTCCCAGCCAAGAATCATGACCAGCCCGTCCTCGCTGTCCGTCAACGCAACATACTCGCAGTCCGCCTTGTTATACGCTTCAGGCGCAGGCTCGACCGCGTTCGCCCATCCGCCCGAAGTCGGCGTCTCCCAGAGACAGAGCGGCTCGTCCGAGGCTGGCAGACCTTCGGGCGTGAGGCCGTAGACGGCAACCCAGCCTTTTGTTTGAGGCTCGAGTCCGCGAGTCGAGCAGTAGAGGTACTTCTGCGAAGGCGAGACCCGCACTTCGTCGGCCCAGTAGAGCGAGGGCGAGTGGTCTGCGGGCAGAAGCTTTAGCGAGTGATTCTCGCGGTCGGCTGAGCGAGCGAGACGGACCTTTGGGGATGATCTTGATGCCCTTGACATGCGAGAGCTTGCCAGCTTCGGCGTCCACCTCGAAGACATCGACCATACTCGTGTGTTCCTGCAAGCTGTAGACGTAGCGTCCGTTCGGGTGAGGCGTGACATGTCGAGGACCGTCGGTTGGGCGCGGCGCGATATTCTTGTCGGCCAGGACGAGCGAGCCGTCTTCTTGCAAGACGCGGAAGACGAAGACGGCGTTTCGTCCGCTGTCGAAGGCGACGGGAGGGTTAGTGGCGCTTTATTCGCAGACTGGAAGGAGACTGGACGCACATGTCGGCGACGTAGGCGAGCTTGCCGTCGGGAGACAGGTCGAACGAATGACTGCCGTGCCGCAACCCGCCAAAGTCCATCACGCCGCCGTCGTCTCGTTGGCGGTCCTCGCCGACAAAGTCCAGCTTCTGCAGCACCTTCTCCTCAAACGCGCCCGTCTTTGCGTCCAGTCGGAAGACTTCGCCCGTCGGTCCTCCCGCTGAATACGCTGTCGTGTCGGAGACGCAAACGTAGCCTGATCGCGCGGCCGTCTGTACCGAATTCAGGTGCCGTACGACGGGCACACCGGCATCGTTCCGCGCAATCTCGTAGGAGGCGAGGCCAGGAGGCGTTGTCCAAGAGGTTGCGTACAGCCGGTCCTTCGCTTTCTGCGGGCGTGCAACCGTTCGTGAGCTGTTCGTGCGATGCTGGGGAGTCAATGGAGTGACGCACGTTCAGCGCGAGCCAGCTGTGCGGCGCCTGTCCCTCGTTCGTCGCCGCGACCTCAAGCGTCCCCACTTCCGAGTCGAAGGCGAGGGAGAAGACACGGTTGGTGTTGAAGGTGCCGACAAGCAAGTAGCGCGCAGGCATGGCGGATAGCAGCTTGCAAGAATGAGAAAGAAGCGTAGGAAGCCGAAGAACAGAGCGACTTCCTCCGAACGAGATTGGCTTCGGGATGTCAAGACCGCGCATACACCGACAGCTACTTCTTCTTCTTCTCCTTGATCTTGAGGGGCGGCACAGTCTCCTTCTCGAGCCACCACCGCTCCTCCTCCGTCATCTCCCGGTACCGCCCCTTCTCGCCCGCCGCCTTGTCCGAAAGCTGAACCGTGAAAGTCGCCTCCTTCTGCTTCGGCTTCTTCCGCTCTGCCTTCTGGACCATCTCGTCGTCTCCTGGCACAGGTATCCTGACCGTGAGCGTCGGCATCTTCTGCATCATGACCTGGACGCGTCGCCGGAGGAGCCGCGGCCGGATAACGTGAGGACGCTTCCACTTTGTCGTGTCGAAGGCCGGGACGAGCGAGCGGCGGGCATCGTCGGGAAAGGCACGGCGAGTTGAGAGCGGTGGCAGAGGCGGAGGTCGCTTCTGCCGCTGTTCGGCTGTCTGCAGCCGTCGAGGCGGCAGCTTGGGCGTCGACGACGTAGACTTGATTTCGAGTTCCCGAGTCCGCGTCCACCCCTTCATGAGATGCTCTGGGGCGATCTTGAGCCCTGCGTGCTTCTTCAGCAGCCGACTCGCCTCGTCCATGCCGTCAACCTCGTCCTTGCCCTGCAAGACCTTGATCGAGACGGGCGCGAAGACCTTGCCCGTCTGCATGTTCCAGAACCGCCGCTTGATGGCCTTGATCCGTTGAGGTATGAGCGGACCGAGCAGTCGAGCTTGTTCGCTGGTCGGGTCGGCGCGTTCGGGCAGAAGAGGCGGTTTGAGCAGGTCGGCGGGAGCGGGTGCACGGGAGTTGTGAGCCAATGACGAGGTCACAAGGGCGGCGAGGGCTGGAGGGAAAGTGCTCTTCCTGCGCCCGGGCTCGAGAAAGGGCTGCGGGAAGAGCGTCAGCCGAGAGAGGCGGCGGAAGAATGGTCGACGGAACGAACTTCGAGAATGGCATGCTTGACTTTGCCCCGAACGCCGTACGCCGTCTCGTACGCCCTCATAATCGAATGCAGATAGCCCTCATTCGCAGCTTGCAGGTGCCGGAGCAGCTGTCAGCGAGTAAAAGCTTCATCAGTTAAAGTTGAGGAGGAGAAAGTCGTGCCGACCCACCTTCTGCGCCCGCTTGATCCGCCGCAACGCCCTCTCACTTGACTCTGGATCCTGCTCCTCGCGGAAAGCTGTCCGGACCTTGGCCGTGTAGTGCGCGCTGTCGTCGTCGAGGAAGAGCGTGAGTTTGGCTGTGCCGGCAAGTCGTGTGAGAGAGCGTACCTGAGCCTACTGTCCGGCAGCAGCTCTGCCTCGCGCAGGAGGGCCCTGTACAGCCCTTTTCCGACCAGCATCGCGGCCAGAAAGTCGGACGAGGAGTAGAAGCGATGAAGATGCGGGTCAGCTTCTCGCCGTTCACACCGCTCGCTGGAACTGCTCGCTAGGCTCTTGAAGGAGTGTTCGAGGGTCCAGGAACGTCAGACGACCCGCGCCATGGCGCGCAGTCGACCACCGGCTCCGACCGCAGCGTCACAACACCGGACGGCCTTTCCGCGACTGTCAGCGTTCCTCGTCGGCCTCTCGCTCACCAGTCTCGCCATCTGTCTCGCGATATACCGATCCTACGTCGCGACGCAGCCGTACTACCCGCCGGGATCGTTGCCGGAGGATGCGCGAGGGGGAGGGGCTGGCTCGTGCAGGATGAGCTTCATGTCGCCGGCCTACATGCATCTTTCGGGATTCGGGAGGGAGTTTACGAGACTGGGGAACGGGCCGTGGGGGCTGTACCTGTACCGCGAGGCGGGGTGGGACGACAATCCGTTCGTCGAGGATGGACGAGGCGGCCAGAAGCTTCAGCTCTCCGGCACGCCCGTCCTGTTCGTCCCAGGAAACGCAGGCAGCTTCAGGCAGGTCAGGAGTCTGGCGAGCGCGGCGAGTCGGGCGTGGTTCGAGGTGCCAGGCGTGCCGCGGAAGGGCGTAGGAACGCGAGAAGGCGGAGCCAGTCTCGACTTCTTCACCCTCGACTTCAACGACGACTTCTCCGCCTTCCACGGCCAGACTCTCCTCGACCAGGCCGAATACACCGCCGACTGCATCCGATACATCCTCAGCCTGTACGCCCACCATGAAGACGAAGCGACAGGCCGAAACCGCCGCCCTGATCCGACAGCCGTCATTGTCGTTGGCCACTCGATGGGCGGGGTCGTCGCGCGAGCAGCCTTCCTCAACCCGAACTACCAGTCGCATTCCATTTCAACCCTCATCACCTTCGCAACTCCCCATGTCGTCCCGCCTGTCACCGTCGACGCAGGGGTCGACCGCGTCTACGAGGCGATCAACTCGTACTGGCGGGACGCTTACGAGCTTTCGACGTCGCCAACGTCGAGCTTCACCGCCATCGAACCGCCTTCTCCAGCCCTCGCCAGCTTCCGCGCCCCTCCCCACGAAGAATTGCGCGACCTCGTCCTTATCTCGATCGCGGGCGGTTTATCAGATGTCACCATCGCATCCGAGTCTGTCTCGCTCGCCTCACTCCTGCCTGTCGACGGCTCAAACGGCTTCACCGTCTTCACCACGGCGATTCCAGGCGTTCAGACGCCGATCGACCACCTCGCCATCCTATGGTGCCAGCAACTTATGCAGACAGTTGCGCAAGGCCTGCTGGCGATCGTCGACGTCCGGCGAGCCTCGGGTGTCTCGTCACGGGAGGAGCGGGTGGCAGAGCTCGGCAGACGATGGCTCGGCAGCCTCGAGCTCCCGCCGAAGGAGGACTCGTCTGCGCGGAGAGTCGCGCTGGACGCTGTCGTGCGCGGTCAGAGCAGCACGCAGCTGAAGGTCGGCGAGAGGCTTGTCGTCCGGCCGGACGACGTTATCGCAGGTCGACGAACCTACATCCTCCCCGTCCCGCCTACGAGAACCTACACTGGCCCTCGCGTCTTTAGACTCCTGACGTCCGCATCTATTGGACGCCGTAAGGACGACTTCGTTGAGGTGTGGGCCTGCGAAGCGAGCGGCAGCACACGGCAACAGCCCGACAACGACAAAGGTCGCAGCGCGCTTGACGAGACCGAGGGATCCCCTTGCACCGCTCTGTACCCTCGCCACGTCACGACTCTGCCCTCGTCGCCGCATTCGAGTGTCTCGCCCATCCTACCGGCCCCGGTCGAGCACGGCTCGATCTCGCTCGTCTCGCTCGACGCGCAGCAGCTGGAGGGAAAGGAAGCGATTGCAGTCGTCGTCAAAGAGGGTGGTTCGCCGTGGGTGCTGGCGGAGTTCGCAGATGCGGAGAAGAGCATCCACGTAGTCGAGAAGGGAGCTCTCCGTGCGTTGCTCCTCAGTCGTAAATCTTCGCGCTCGTTGACGCTCCCTATCTCACAGACCTCCTGCTGAACGGCTACAAGCTGGAAGCGCTGCCGGCGACTCCAGCGATGGTGTCGGAGGTCTGGCTTCCCGCGCTCGACACGTCGCTCCTCACGCTCAAGCTTCGGGTCTACCGCAGCGAATGCCAAGGTACGTCGCAGCGTCACCTTCCACAGAAGTGAGCTGACTGGGTCACGGCCCGACAGAACACACCTCGCTTTTCGCCCCTCTCCTGCGACAATACTCGTCCACCGTCCATGAGTCCAAGTACTTCCCGAATGTCCGCCTCGCCTCGCTCTACACGCACTCGTCGGGCCCTTATCTGCCTCCAGCCTCTTCCCCTTTCTCCGCCTCCGGCACCCGTCTTCAGTTCTTCCTCGACCCAACCTGTGCGCGACCGGCTGGACCAGGCGAGACGGCCGACTTGGCCCTCGAGATTAGCGTCGACGTCTGGGCAACACTCGGCGCGCTCGTTGTGCGGTACAGGATGGCGATGGTGACCGTTCCCTTTGCTTTCGCGATGTTCGTCCTCGGCAGGCAGATCCGGGAGTACAACGGTGGAGGTGAGTCGAGTCGCTCTCGCCTTTTCGACAAGCTTCTCAGGTACTTACTATGTCTCACTGGCAGCTCCCTTCCCGACTTTCGGCGCTGCCCTCTCAAATGTCTCCCGGCGAACCTTCCCTCTCCTCCTTGCCGGCCTGCTCGTCCTCTCCTACATCCAGTCAATCGCCCTCAGCGGTCACATGGCCTCGCGCGACCACCTCGCATCCGTCGAACCGGCTCACCATCGCCACTCGCACCTCTCCCTTCCGCCAAGCTGGCTCGCCAATCTCATGCTCGGCAACTCGGGCAGCTTCTGGGCGCCGCTCGTGCCCATACTCGCCTTCGCTATCCTCAGCGTCGTCGTGTTCGAGTATGTCGCGCTGTCAGCCATTGTTGGCGGCGTTGCCTGGAGCATTCGCCAACTACAGGCGCGGGGTCCTGCTCGGTTGCGGCCTTTCGTAACGTGCGTTGCCCATCCTCCTCCTCGTCATCACACTGGTGCTGATAACTCATGCGCGCGACAGCCTCGCGGACACACCCGACACGCTCCCCTTGCAACGGGTGCTCACGATGATCGTCCTCCTCCTACTCGTCCTCTTTTTCGCGCCCTACCAGTTCGCCTACCTCGTCATTGTGCTCGTTCACCTCTTCTCAACGATCCGGTGCCTCGTCTTGGCGCAAGAAGCGGCACCGGCCTCGACACCTTCCGCTTCAGCAGGACCGTCATCCGCCGTCACAGCCGCAGCAGCAAGACGGCTATGGGATCGCTACCACTACACCTTCTCCATCCTATTCGTCCTCGTGACGCTCCTGCCGATCAACGCGCTTATCCTCGTCGTCTGGGTCCGCAACCTCGCCGTCGGATGGCTCGCGCCGTTCTCGTCCGATCACAACGTCCTCATGGTTGTCGGGTTCCTCGCGAACGTCGAGGCGCTCCATAGCGGCAAGATGCTGCAGCGCAGCGCTGGCGGACGGTGCGTGACGTCTCCTCTCTCGCCTCGAATATCGCTCACATTTGCTTCGCACATAGGTACTCGCCAACGGTCACCCTCCTCGCCTTCGTCATCCCTGCGACATACTCCTTACTGTACGGCATTCGCGCCGCGCACAGACTCTACTCGCTCGCCAACTTGTGCTTCCTCTGGCTCGCCCTCGGGACCAGTGACGGCTTCGTCGGCTCGACGGGCGCGAGTCCGACTGCGGGAGACGCCGGGCTCGTCGATGTGCCGCCTCGTGACGTCAAGCGACGGTGCAGCAGTCCGCCTGAACCGACGGACGACTTGGTGGGCGAGGGCGGCGTCGCACGGAAGGTCGCGACTCTTGGGACCGCGGGCGGGCCCTCAAGACGGTGACTTTCGCTTTTGAAGCAGACACTTATGCGGAATCAGTACCGGGTTGTTGTGCTTGTAACGCTGCTCTGCGCATTTCCCTTACGGAGCGGCGGGCGGACTTGCTCACGCTCGCCGGCGACCTCAATCCGAGGTGGGGCGCTCTTCGACCTCGCTCGTCTCCCTCTCAAACGTACTTACAGGCGACCGCGACTGCTCTGGTGCGTCACAGATCGACGCTTGGGAACGTCTGAAACGCCCTGCTGACGCTCGCCCGCCCTCGACAGCTCCTCGCTCCTGTGCATCTCCTCGTCTCCGCTTCCCTCACAACACGCTGTCGCCCGCTTAGCACACCATGACTCGCAAAGTCTTCATCGCAGGCGTCGGAATGACGGCCTTCTCCAAGCCGCGCAACCTCATCGACTACCCAGAGTGTGTTGCGCTCTTTCGCTTCTTCGCGAAGTCCGAGTCGGCTGACAGTCGCACTCGCAGACTCGCCGTAGAGGCAGCGACTAAGGCTCTTCTCGACGCTGGAATCAACTACGACGACATCCAGCAGGCCTTTGCCGGCTATGTCTACGGGTCCGTCTCGCCCTTCTCCTTACGCTCCGTCTTCCCGCTGATCCCGCTTCCCTGCCCGCAGAGACTCGACCTGCGGCCAGCGAGCACTGTACGCGCTCGGCATGACCTCGATCCCCATCATCAACGTCAACAACAAGTGCGTCGAGTCTCTCGTCGCCTTCCGTTCCTTCGTAGCTCACGGTCTACTGCTCGTACGCAGCTGCTCGACCGGTTCTTCCGCACTCTGGCTTGCTCGTCAAGCCATCGAATACGGCATCTCGGACTGCGTGATGGCGCTCGGCTTCGAAAAGATGGCACCTGGCTCGCTCCAAACGATCTTCGACGATCGCGATCCGCCACTCAGCAAGACGGTCGGACTCCTCGCCGACATGGAATGCCTGACGGGAGGGCCGATGGCGGCTGAGATCTTCGGTTCCGGCGGCGAGGAGTGCGTCCCGTCATCCCCCTTCTTCCAAGTCAACGGCGAGCTGACTCGCCCCTCGCGATGTCCAGGTACTGCCAAAAGTACGGCGCAAAGTGGGAACACTGCGCCAAGATCGCCTCGAAGAGCCACAAGCACTCGGTCAACAACCCTTACGCGCAGTTCCACAACGCTCTCGAGCCGGAGCAGGTGCTCAAGGACAAGAAGGTGACGAAGTACTTGACCCGGTGCGTCTGCGCTGCTAGCGAGGGTTCGCCGTCTCGAAATTGACCCTCCCTCCCCCCTTGCGCAGCTCGATGTGCTGCCCAACATCCGACGGCGCCGCCTGCGCCATCGTTTGCTCGGAAGAGTTCGTCAAAAAGCACAAGCTCGAGAATCAGGCAATCGAGGTCGTCGCAATGTCCATGACGACCGACTCGCAGCGTCTCTTCGAAGACCGCAGCGCCATCGAGCTCGCCGGCTCCGACATGACCCGCATCGCCGCAAAGGAGGCGTTTGCCAAGGCCAAGATCACGCCCGACGATGTCCAGGTCATCGAGCTGCACGACTGCTTCGCCGCGAACGAGCTTATGACCTACGATGCGCTCGGCCTTAGCCCGCCTGGCAAGGCGCATGAGATTGTCGACCGAGGCGATAATACGTACGGCGGCAAGTGGGTTATCAATGCTTCGGGCGGATTGCTTGCGAAGGGACACCCGCTTGGCGCGACCGGACTCGGCATGGCGTTCTACCTCGTCAACCAGGTGCGGCAGTTCCTATCTCCTTTTCGCGCGATTGAGCTCACCTTTTCGACGTACTGCAGCTTCGCGGATGGGCCGGCCCGATGCAAGACCCGCGCTGCCGACCTGGCGAGCTCGAGGAGCAGGGCAAGACGCCGTACGCGCTCATGCACAACATCGGCCTCGGGGGCAGCTGCGTCGTCGGCATTTTCAAGCGCCCAGACTTCTACCAGCAAGACAAAAAGCCGGATGGCAGGGACCGAGTCGGCTACAACCACGGATGCGAGTGCAAGGCTGTCACTATCGAGGAGTGCGTGTCCTTCCTCTCGCTTTGTCTGATAGTGTACTGACGCTGCAACCTCCTCCTTCAGCGTCGACAAGGTCAAGAGCAGGCGGGCGTTCTCGAAGTGGGCGGAGGCGAACTTGTGAAGCGGCGGCGTCTCTGTCGTTGTTCCCTCGCGCTTCCCACCCTCTGTACAGTTATGCAGCTGTCAATACGAGATCTGTCAGACAGAAAGAAGCGTCGTCGAGAGTCGTCCACCGTTGTCCTCTTCCCTTCGCGACCTTCTCCTTCGTCCGCTTCACTCGACTTCTCCTTCCTAGCTTTGTTTGGCTTGGCCTTGCTCCTGTCGTCTCTGACATACCGCTTCTGCCCCTCGCAAGGCCTCCCGTCGTCTTCCACGCCAGCCCTCGCGCGTCATGGCTGCCGCTCCACCCAGCGTACCGACGGAGCTGAAACCGGTCTCGCCGTACCTAGCGCGGGCGCACGAGCTTGCTAAAGCCGAGCCAGTCATCTCCTACTGGTGTGCGTGCACTCAAGCCCATCCGAAGCGACGAGAGGGCGCCAGGCTGACACAACTCGCTCGCTCGTCTTGACACGCAGGCACCTACTATGCGCTCCAACAGGGCATGTCGTTGCGGACCAAGGACGCGGAGAGTCAGGCGTTCATGCTCGGGCTTATGGACAAGCTGGAAGAGGTGCGTCGACCAGTTGTCTCGATGTGGGGGCTATCGCAGGACTGATTTCATCGCTCTGGGCAACAGATGAAGGCGCAGCACACCTCGAACGATGCTTTCACGGACGACGTCGCAGCCGCGGCGTACATCGAGAACTTTGGACTCAAGCTGTTCTCGCAGGCGGACAACGAGGATAGGAAGGGCAAGGCGACGAGGCGAGTCCTTCTTTGCTTAGAAGCGTGTTCCTCAAGCTGACACAGACACACATAGGCTCACGGCGCGGAAGTTCCTTGCGGCCGCCAACTTCCTCGAGCTGCTGTCCATCTTTGGCGAGATCTCAAGCGAGGTGCGTCCTGCTTGCTCGCCCAGTTCCGACAGTCGACTGATTCTCAGCCTCCAGAATCGCGACAAGATCAAGTACGGCAAGTGGAAGGCGGCTGACATCGCAAAGGCGTTCCGCGAAGGGCGAACACCGACGCCTGGTCCGGCTGGAGGTCCGCAGGAAGGCGAGGAGGACGCCGTCGAGACGTCGCGAGTGTCCGCGGACGAGGCGAAGGAACTGTCGAAAGAGCTGGCGGCGATGGACACGGGCGACAAGAAGGAGGAGGCGGAGTCCCGAGCAGCCGAAGAAGCCACTTCACCGGCCGACGTCTATACGGGAGAGACGCCTGGCGACGAATCCGCCTCCTACCCTTTCCCTCAGCAGCCGACGACTCTGCCTTCTGCACCACCAGACGCACCCGACTTCACCGACGACGAGCCTCTCCCGACCATTCCGCCTTCTGCCCCATCATTCCTCGACGAGGCGCCTGCGCCCGCTTCCGGGCCAGAACCAACCATCAACGAGATGCCTAGATCGCCGACGCATCAGACGTCGGAGCTGCCTCATCCGCACGCGCACGCTGCGTCCGATCCGCCTGCCTTTCCCTCCGCCGTCTTTCCCGCCGCTCCTCCCCTTCCCCCTCAGCCCTCTCTTCCCGCCTTTGTCCCGCCGCCCGCGTCATTCAACGCGCCGCCTCGCGTTCCCGACCCACCAGCACCTGTCGTCGAAGCCCGCCGCGACGACTTTGACCCGATGACGATCACGAATGTGCAGAAGCACGCGCGGTGGGCCATCTCTGCGCTCAACTACGAGGACGTCGAGACGGCGCGGAAGGAGCTGAGACTCGCTCTGGCGATGCTGGGTGGTTGAAGAGCTGCAACCTTGTTCGATTACCCTTGACTGTAATCTGTTCGAAGCGAGCATTACAAAGGTCATTACAACGAGAGTTGCCTCCCTTCACCATCACGTCGCGCCCTCGCTGCTTAAGATGTCGGCCAGCCAGCCCAGCCAGACGCTGTACATCAGCAACATCGCCTACGACAAGGCCCGAAAGGACGGTGCGTCTCGTTCTCCTCCTCACCCCGCCAGACGACCGCACCTCGCGATGAACCTCCCTGACCCCTTTGCTTGTCCTGTGCTGCTTGCTGCCGTGCTCACAGAGGTCCGAAGAGCCCTGTATGCGCTCTTCTCGACGTACGGACGGGTGGTAGACGTTGTGCACACGCGGGCGCCGAGGATGAGGGGGACCGCTTTCGTCGTCTTCCGCGACCTGGCGAGCAGCACGGCGGCGATGCGAGGGTTGGACGGAGAGTCATTCTACGGTCGAGGCTTGGTCAGTCCGCGATCGAGCGTCTTTCGCCTTGTGAGCGGGTCTCGAGGAGTTCGCTGACCTTGTTGCTCTCCTCGCTGCAGCGGATCTCGTACGCCAAGGGCACATCTTACGCCACGATTGCGCAGACAGAGGGACCCCAAGCGGTGTATGCCATCAAGCTGGGCTTGAGGGATGCGAACGAGGAGGCGGGCAACAAGTCGCGGTTGACGGTCTCGGGCGCGCAGAAGAAGCTGATCGACGACCGGCGGAAGGAGAAGCGTGGACGGGAAGACGAGGAGGAGGAAGAGGAGGAAGAAGAGGACGAGGATGAGGAGCCGCAGGCGAAGAAGAGCAAGCAGGCGGAGGAGGAAGACGGTGCGCGCTCTTTCTCTCGTCCTTCCGCTCGACACCGCTGACGCACCTGTACGTACGAAGACGCTATGGAGGAGTCGGACGACGAGGAGGCGCCAGCACCGACGGCAGGACAAGGCAGCGAGCCGAACCCTATACTCTACATCGAAGGTCTGCCAGCGGAGCTCACGGGCGATATGCTCTCGACTCTCTTCCAACAGTACGTTGCCTTCACCGCGTCTCCGTCGAGTCTCCAAGGCAACGTGCTCACACCACCTAGCTGACCTTTTATCGCACCATGCAGATACCCCGGCCTCTCCTCCACGCGCCTACTTCCCGTCCCTGTCGGCGCAGCCAAGAACAGCGGCACCGCTTTCGTCTCTTACGAGTCGACGATGCAGGCGGGTGTCGCCAAGGAGGCGCTCGACGGCTTCCTCGTCGACCGTGATGCGCCGATGAAGGTCAGCTGGGCCAAGCGGGGATAGATGCCGCTCTCTCCACCGGCCCTGCGATGCTGTTGTTCGCTCGTAGCGGGGCAAAATGTATCACCAGACTTTCCCTCCATTGCTCGAGGAGGCGAGGGTGGACTTTGCCTGCTGGTGAGCCGCCTCGTGAGTTTGCGCTCGATGCGGCGCGAGGGACTATCCGCTAGCTCTTCTCAGAGAACTGCCGAGCTTTGCAAGCAGTTCTTCCGGCGCGACACGAACCTTGACATCGTCGCTCTCGAGGACGTCTCTCATTCTCCGCGACCTCGCGCTCACCTGGTTATGCGGCGAGCTGCTGCCACTGCTGTGCGAACAGCGCTTTCTGCGCGACCGCCTGCGACACGAACAGCGCCCGTCGCCGTCCCACTCCCCCGCCAGTTCTCCTCATCGTCGACCTCGCACTTCTTCTTCAGGCGACCGCAGAAGACGCGATCGCAGCTCAGGCAGGAGCTACTCGATGCTGCGGCACGGGGTCAGCCGGAAGTGGTCGGCAAGCTGTACCCTCAGTTCGCTCAGCTCGCCCATCCCTCGACCGACTCGTCTGAACGACCACGACTCTGGCGGAAAGAAGCGCAGGCCCTGCTGCGACTAGTTGCACAGGCAGGACATTTCGGCACCGCTCTGCGCATCTTCAACGACCTCGAAGCGCTGTACGACTCGCCGCCTCAACTCGCCGAACACCAGCTCCTCCTTCTCGCTATGGTCAACTCGAACCGGCATTCCAAGGCCGTCGAGTGGGTCGAGTCGCTGGAGAGCTCGTACGGGCTGCGGCCAGAGCCGTCAGAGTGGAACGTCGTCTTGCAGGGATTCAGGCAGCAAGGGGATGTCGAGGGCATGCTGGACGTCGTGCGGCGCATGCGGTCTAGCGGGGCGTCGCCCGACCTCGTTACGTACAACACGTTGATTGCGGGGCTACTTGCGGCGCGGCGGCTCGATTTGGCTCGCGCGTCCGTCCAAGAAATGGAGGCGGAAGGCGTTCAGCCGGATTTGATGACCAGCACAACGCTCCTCGTCGGCTTCCTCGACGCAGGCGAGCTTGCATCAGCACGGGAGGTCCACGACCGTCTCCTCGAAACGGCGGGGCTGCCCAATCGGCTGTCGTCGAAGGGCAAGGGGAAGGAGTCGTATCGGGAGGATCAGCCGCCAGCCGAGGTCGACGTCCCCGTCGTCAATGCGTTGGTGCGATACGAGACTGTCGTCAACGGTCTCGACGCGGCTCTGTCGTTTGCTGAGCGGTGTCGCGATAACGGCGTCCCGCTGGACGGCTACACGATCAACACGCTCGTCAAGGCCGGCGTGCGCGAGATCCGTTCGGCAGATGGCGGAGCTCGCCTCGTCGAGCGTCTCGAGGACATCACGGGTGCACAGTCAGATCGACGAACGTGGTCGGTCCTGGTCTCGCATCTCGCACGAGGCGGAAGCGACGTTGACGAGGCCCTCAAGCTCTACTACATGGCGAGAGATCGCTTCGTCGAACCCGATTCGGCGATGGTCCAGCCATTGCTCGACGCGCTCCTCAAGCCTGCACCATCTGCCGAGACGCTCGCGCAGGCAAAGGTGCTGTACGAGGATCTCGTCTCGGGCGCGTGTTCATACCGCAACAAGCCCGACTCGAGCATCTTTGCCACGCTTCTCCGCGCGTGTGCTCATCAGGACTGCACCGACCTCGACTGGTCGCTCTCGCTGGTGCAGGACATGCGGGATCGGTCGGTCCGACTAGACCCGCTCTCGGTCGGCTGGCATATCGTCGCGATGATGCGGGCGGCACCTTCGTTCGAAGATGCGTTCAAGGCGTACGACGAGATGCGCGCGCTCGACCCGTCGGCCCTCGACGCCAAAGCCTACAACACCATCCTTCACGCCTTCACCACCCTTCGAGCCGACACGGGCGATGCTGCGCCGTCTGCGTACATCAACGAGTTCCTCTCCGACATGATCCGGTCCGGCCACCCTCCTGAGTCGGCGACCTACTCCCTCCTCCTCCAGCACTACTCGCGCATCGCGGAGCCGTCTCTCGAGATGATCAAGCAGCTTCACTCGCGCATCAAGCTCGACGCCAGCTTTGATCCCGACACGCCGCTCTTCAATTCGCTCATGGACGCCTACTCGCGCGTCGGCGCCTTCGACCGCGCCTACGGCGTGTGGGACTCGATGCTGCTCAATCTCTCCGGCCGCATCAAGCCGGACCAAATCTCCGTCTCGATCCTGCTCGACACCTGCGGGCGAGACGGGTACATGGGCGGCAGGCAGCGCGGGATGCGGCTCTGGCAGGACCTCGAACGCGGGACGTTGCCGGTCGTGCGGAACTACAAGATCTGGGAGAGTTGGGTCGAGGCGTTGTGTCGATGGGGAATGTTCAACGAGGCGGAGAAGGTCGTGTTCGAGGAGATGGGCAGGCCGCCAGCGAACGCGGTGGGAACGGGTGCGCAGGTCGCGCCGAAACCGACGATCGCGACGGTCGAGATGTTGCTGAAGTTTGCGCGGTGGACGACCCGCGACGGCGAGGAGCGGGCGCGAGTAACGGCGGGGCGGATCAAGGCGGAGCTGCCGGAGCTGTGGGAGCAGTTGCCTGCGAGCGCGAAGTCGCTGGGCCGGCCGCAGGAGCAGCAGGTGGAAGGCGGAGGAGCAGACGTATCGAGCTAGACGGGGAGGATCTGCATTTCGCATTGACAGTGATACAACAACAACGAGATGAGCGACTGCATGAGTGAGACTACTGCTTTCTGAGAAGCTTCTCTGTCACGCTGAGCGGCATGCACAGGCGCGGGTCGACGGCCTGCAATCCCGGGTAGTCGAGGAGGGCGAGCCCTGCCAAGCCGAAGACGGTGTGCCAGACGTCCGCCACGTCTTCTGGCCGGTCTGCGATGCCTCCCTTGTCCGGGTCCTGCGAAAAGTGGGCATGAGCGAGCAGACAAGCGAAAGTTAAGCACTACGCACTTGAGCACTCAGGATGAACTTGGTGAGCTTTGCACCGTCGATCCAGTGCGACCTGCCGAGAATGGCGAGCGTAGCGATGACCCACCAGCTGTAGCAGACCTGTCGAAGCGAAGTAAAGTCATGGATCAGATTCGCAATGCGAGAGAGATTGACCAGCTCACGTCTTCCAGCTTTTCTGGTCGGCCGTTGAGTCCGCCGTTCGGTAGCTGCCGCTCGCATAACCACCAGCACAACGTGTCGGAGTCGACGATGTCGAGACGGTCAAGCATGGCGAGCGTGCTAACCGACGTCCAGACTGCGCGACGCGATGTCAGCTGCTGCACGCCAGCGCAAGCGTGACAACTTCGACGCACCATACGACGCATGACTCTCGGCGCCCTCTACTCGCCCAAAGCCGCCGTCAAAGTTCCGGCAGTTGCGGATAAAGTCGACCGTGACTTCCTGGTCGAGGTCATCGAGGCGGCCGAGAAGAGCGAGAATGCCGACGGCGCAGCAGGAGAAGCGAGAGTCTTGCTCGCCCCACTCGTCCCCGGCGAAGGAACCTCGCTTCGGATCTTGCAGCGAGAGGACCCCTGCAAAAGTCGGCAAGGACCCGTCAGGTTCGCTCGACGCCTGGAGCAGGGAGAGCACGCACACGAGACGATCTTGTCCCTGTTGAGCACGTCGAGCGAGTCCTGCATGGCGAGGATCTGGACGGCGCTCAGGGTCGAGTGGATGTGCGCTTCGTGGCCGGGATGAGGCGCAAATCCTCCTGTCGAGAGCGCAATAATCGTCAGGGTGGCCTCAAGCTGAGCACACCACCTCTACGCACCGACATCTTCGTGCCAGCAGCTCATGACCCAGCGAACCATCTCGTCTCGAGGGAGGGCGTCCATCCGACCCATGAAAGCGAGCGCCGTGAGTCCCCAGTACACGCCATTCATCCGCAGGTGTTCGGTGAAGAGGTAGCTCAGGCTGTCCTGGTCCTTTTGACGAAGCACAATCACGGTCAGCGGGAGTTGTTGGCGTACGAGAGAGGGATAGCCGTGCCGTACCTTGTCGAGGGACTGGATGTAGGAGACGTGCAAGTCCGTGAGCAGGGTCTGCGGGGCGGCCTCTGCCTGAGTCGTAGCCATCATGCCAACACACGAACAGCCCAGTCCAGCGGTGTTTGTGTCAGCCAGGTAGCGGTCGAGGACAAGGAGCGGTTCGTCTCCGCCGCCTCACACGCTCTCGCTCAGACTCGACGATGGACGCCGTTCGGGATCTCACAAGCAGCGGCAAGAGCTTTGTCAAGGATGGCCAGCAGGTGCGCCGCCCTCGCTCCTCTTCCCCCGCCTCACCCGGACGTGTCGCTCATCAGTTCGTGGGTTCCGCGCGTCGCCAGTTCATGAACAAGTGCACCAAGCCGGACCAGAAGGGTGCGTTGCCGTTTTGCTCAAGCTAGAAGCGCGTACCGATCGCCGGAACTGCTCGCTGACTTCCTTCTCCTCCTCGACACTGCACATCCTCCGCTCGCGCCTTTCTCGCCAACGACTTGCTCCTGGACTCCTTTCCGTCGCCACTCCTCCATCCTGCTGTCCTGCTTCCCCGTCGACGTCCTTTCGTCGTCTCGAAACACCGTCTTCACTTCGCCTTCTCCCTCCTCCGCTCTCCCCGTCTTCATCCTCACAGAATACCTCCAGATCTGCCGCGCCGTCGCAATCGGCTTCGCCATGATGGGCGGAATCGGCTACCTCGTCAAGCTCATCCACGTGCGTCCGTTCCCACGTCTCTCTTGGTCCAGTCCATCCCCTGAAGCCGACAGCTGACCCTGGATGCGTCTTGCTTTGGTCGCGCAGATCCCCATCAACAACATCCTCGTCGGTGGCGCATAACCTCTTCAAACCCGGCCGTCGGAACAGAATCTTGGAAGAAAGGGAGGAAAGGGAAAAGGCGGAAGTCTGGGTCGCCTTCTCCACTCCATTGTTTGTGTCGCTGCTGTGTTTTTGGCTTTCCCCCTTCTCTCTCGCTCTAAACCTCGCATGCATGTCTTGCAACACCGTTGTACTTGTTACCCAGACACGCGGACGCATGCACCTCCGCTCGCCAATTCACGCCTGCAAGCCTTCCGTTTTCTCTCGCTCTCTGGCCGGCACTCGACACAGAACTGACAGCAGGACTCGACGATCCCAATAGCACGAACGACAACAGCCCAATTACAGACGCAGACGCCCCCTTTACCTTGCCTACTTGGCCGCGACCGCCCCTCCGAGGACCTTGTGCACCTGGGTCCTGAGTCCCATGAAGGACGTGACGGTTCCGACGAGACCGATGAGTCCGTCGTTGAGGGAGTGGTAGCCGAGCGTGCCCGAGGGGATGAGGATGTCGAGGCAGTCTTGCGTCAGTTGGTAGCGGACGGCGGCTTGTTGGCTGTGCGCGTCGAGGCGAAGCATCAGATACCGTCGGGAGTAAGGGATGTGGCGGAACGGAGGAGAACGCACGCCCTGATCGTCTTCAACTCGACCTTCCTCTCACTCTCCTTCTCCGCATCGCTACGGACCCTCCTCGCGCCCGCCTCGCGCTGCTGCAACCCATACAGCTTGTAAAGCGACGAGACGATCGAGAAGGCGATGCCGGTGAACCACAGGCGCGCGGCGCGGTGCTGGATCGTCTTGTAGGTTGCGGGCTCGAACGGACGGACTTTGGCCGTGTGGGCCTATTAAGCACAATCTCGTCAGGAGCTGTTCTTCTGAGAGAAGGAGGAGGCGTGCGCACCCAGACGAGCGTGTCGTTGATGAGGTAGCCGGCGTAGCCGAGCTGGCGGCCGACGGTAGTGAGCTTGAGAACGGGGTCCGAGAGGTCGAGGCCCTTGACGGCGGCTTGGAGGTGCTCGAGAGGCTTGCCAATGCGCATGACTGTGTACATCCGACGGAATTCGCAAGCGTCAACTCCTGCAAACAGGCAGAAAGAGGGTGCAGGAGATCAACGAGGACGCACGCTTGCGCGACAAGCCGAGCGTGCTCTTCAAGGCGTTAAGGCGGGCGACCGTCTCGTTGGAGTAGCCCTTGCGGAGGCAGTCTGGGCGCGAGGAGCGAGGTCAGCTTAGATGACTGGCGGAAAGAAGGCCAGAGGGACGAACACCAGGCGAGGAAGCGCGCGTAGTATTGGATGGCGCGGTAGAGCTTGTCGCGGCCGACTGCAGGACATCTCAACGTCAGTTGGGCGTCGCGAGGATGCGAGAAGAGGACGAGTTGGCGCGGAGCGGGACGAACCGGTAGTCGACCCGACCTTGAGGGTCGCAGTGATGGCCGGGTGGAGGACGAGCTGGTGAATGACGGTCTGCGCCAGACTCTCAGCATCGTCAGCGTGTCTCGTCGCCCAAAAGCGTTGTCCTGGACTAACCATGGCTGGTTGTTGCGCGTGAAGGGCGAGGTGGGGGAGAACGGGACGAGGAGAGGACGGGGCGAGGTGGGAGTAAGACTCGGTGGCAGTGGGGAAGCGAGCGACTCTTTGTGAGTGCCTCGCGGTGCAGTACGAGCGGTGCGATGCGGTGAGCGAGAGGGTCCAAGGTCAAGCCGGTCGCTCGCAAGTTGCCGGAGTTGGTTCGGGAGCGACTTTGCTGTATGTGGCTCGGGATGGGACGGATGACACGCTGGACTGCACTCGCATCACTCGCACTCGCAGCCATCGCACCGGCAACCGCGCGCGAGACGCTCGACGAAGCAGGTCAGCCACTCGTCCTCTCCTCATCAGTTCAAGGGGAGAACTCACGACCACTCGCACGGGACAGCCGTACATGCACGCGAACTCATCGCTTACCGTGCGAAGAATACCGGCACTCTCATGAGCGTCTTCCCGGGGGATGCGCAGGTGCCCACGCCTGGTCTTCCCTTTGGACTGGTCAGTCGAGCGATTCCTTCACCATCGCACGGATGATCGCGTGGACTGACGACGTCTGTACCTGACCACGCACAGCAAGAGTACTATGCGCACTACCCCGACTCGAATGGCGACCTGCTCCTCCTCGCAATGCCCATCGCAGCCGTCCGTCCCTCCCTTCGCTCATCTCTCGACTCCGCTAACCCTCGTTCGCACCCTCAGATCTACCGCAACGCCCTTCCACCCAACGCTCCCAACCTCACCATGACGATCAACGACATGTACGGGTTCGGGAACGGGAACTTGGCGGCAGGGAGGATGCGCGTCGCCCTCTTTGGCACGCTCGAGCGGGTCGAGGGCGAGAAGGAGATTGAGAAGTGCAGGCAGGCGTACCTCGAGGGTGAGTCGCTCGAGTTTCGCGCTGCAGGGGGCTTCCGCTAACCTTGCCCCCGAGCAGCCCACCCTGATGCGAGGGGCTGGATCCCGCCTGGCGGTCCTCACGCCGCCTTCTACGCCCGCTTTCGCGTCAATAAGGTCTACGCTTTCGTGAGTAGCTCTCGAGGGGAACTTGCGGTCGTCATAGTGCGATCAGCCACTGACTCCCGCTCCGCGCCCTTGTTCCGCGCAGAACGGCTTTGGCGACGTTGCCTTTATCGGCTGGGTCCCACTCGACCTTTACCGCTCTTCAGGTGCCAAGATGCGCTCAGCGAAGGAGGTCCACCGCGACTGGCCTGTCCCGCGCCAGCCCGAAGAGAACGACGAGTTTGGCGTCGTCGACTTGTTCGGCGAGCAGGGCGGCGACCATGGTGTTGCGCGGATCTTGCCTGTTGCGCAGGAGGAGATCGAGGTCGAGGAGAAGCGCAGGGAGAGGTTCCGTGTCCAGCTTTCGTAGATTCGTCCGCTTCTTCCGCTCGTTATTTCCGCCCCTTGTCTCGTTGTACTACTCTCTCGTACTGTCTCTCGCATCCCAGTCGTCTCGTATCTCGCAATGCCCTTCTGCCAGCTTCCCTCGAACTTGTCGAGATCCGCCTGAATTGCCCGGACGCCGTCGTCATTCACCTCGTCTTGCTCTTTCGTCGTCCTCGCACGATGCTGCAGACTCGAGGACTGCACGCGCTGAGACCACCACCGCTACTCGCGCGCTCACTGCGCCCACAAGCGCTCACACGCCCGCGCTCGCTGCCAGCCTCCGCGCCCTCGATCCGACCCTCGCGACCCGCTCACTCGCTCGCACGGTCACCGGCAGGGCAATCACAGGGATCAGGATGGAGCTACCACTCTCATGCGCGGTTCGCATTCATACCGGTCCTGTTCGGAGTAGGCGGATCAGGCGCACTCCTCCTCGACACCTCGCATCCACACGACGAGCCGAAACACTCGCTCAAGTCGATCCTCGACAACGTCGAGAAACCCGAGGCGGACGAGTTCTTGATTGCGGTCAATGCGGCGGATATCGATGAGGACGAGGCGAATGCGAGTTTGGTCAGGCGGATACGGAGGTGGGTGAGGGACTGGGTTCTCGAGCCCGTCTCGACGAGCCTGAGGTTCCTCCAACTCGTGTTGCTCTTCTTGCCCGTGCTCGTCACGGCGCCGATCTTGGCGCTCGAGTTGGTCGATGAGCGGAGGGACAGGAGGAGAGGGAGGGAACGGAGGACGAAGGAGAGGACTACGACGAGGTTGTGGTACCTTTTGCTCGTGCACCAGATGGAGATGGCTGGTCCGACGTTCATCAAGGTGCGTCTGCACTCCTTGCTCTCGAGGGAACCCGCAAATTGACGATTCGCTTCAACTCGTAGCTCGCTCAATGGGCCGGCTCGCGCACCGACCTGTTCCCCGCCGAGCTCTGCACCCTATTCGGCAAGCTGCACTCGCAGGGCTCGCCGCACTCCTTCCGCTACACCAAGCGCGTGATCGAGCGGGCGTTCGGCCTCCCCTTCTCCCAAATTTTCGTCGACTTCCGCCGCGACCCGCTCGGAATCGGCGCCATCGCGCAAGTGTACAAAGCCGTCTTGAACCCCGACCTCTTGCCGGAGGACTACCTCGCTTTGAAGCATACGGAGGACCCGGCACCGACTGCGAGACTCAGGCAGACGATTGCACCGACGCCGGACGACAAGCGGCCTCCTCGGACACCTGGCGCGACAGTCGCGATCAAGGTCCTCCACCCGGGCGTCGAGAAGAAGATCCGCCGCGACCTCAAGCTCATGATGTTCTTCGCCAAGGCGCTCAACGCCTTGCCTGGCATGGAGTGGCTCAGCTTTCCCGAGGAGGTGCAGGTCTTTGGCGAGATGATGCTCAGCCAAGTCGACCTGCGCATCGAGGCCAACAACCTGGGTGCGTACAGCTCGTCTCTTCCTCTCGACCCTGCACGCTGACCGGCTTCCCTCGCGCAGTTACTTTCGAGAAGTACTTCATGCACCGGCCGACCGTCTCTTTCCCCCGCGCACTCAAGCAATACACAGCCCCTCGCGTCCTGATCGAAGAATTCGAAGACGCCGTCCCGCTCGAATTGTTCCTCAACAACGGAGGCGGGCCTTTCGACCATCGGATCGCGAATTTGGGGTTGGATGCGTTTTTGGTGAGTTGCGAGAGGGCGTGAGGAGGAGAAGTGAGGCTGACGGGTCGGTGTGCGCGCAGAATATGATGCTCATCGACAACTTTGTGCACTCCGACCTGCATGTGCGTTCCTCTCGCTTCGTTCCCGCTTTCGAGCACCCAGCACTGACGCGACTTCTCGCTTTGCAGCCCGGCGTGCGTCTCACTCAAGCACACGGCTTCCTTCGCACCCACTAATTCGCTCGCCTTGCAGAACATCATGGTCAAGTGGTTCAAGCCGTCGACGCGGAGCATGCTCGCCTCGCTATGGGCGACCTGGCGGGACAAGCCCGAACCTGACGCAGCCGACGCCGTCGACAACGTCAACGGAGCCGAGATCGTCCACCGACTACGGTCGCTCAAGCACGACAAGGCCGCCTGGCTCGCAGAGCTCGACCGCCTCGACGCAGAGGGCTACCAGCCCGAACTCGTCTTCATCGACACGGGCCTCGTTACGCGATTGAACGAGACGAACCGACGGAACTTTATCGACCTCTTTACGGCTATCGCGAGCTTTGACGGATACCGCGCCGGCCAACTCATGGTTGAGCGGTGTCGCGCGCCGGAACTCGTGGTCGACGAGGAGACGTTCGCGCTCAAGATGCAGAAGCTCGTCCTCGGCGTCAAGAGCCAGACGTTCTCCCTCGGCAAGATCAAGATCTCGGACGTCCTCTCGCAGGTATTGACCAATGTCCGCGAGCACCACGTCAAGATGGAGGCCGACTTTGTCAACACCGTCATCTCGATCCTCTTGCTCGAGGGAATCGGGCGACAACTCGATCCGGAGATGGACCTCTTCAAGAGCGCGTTGCCGATCTTGCGGCAGCTCGGACAGCAGGTCGGGCGCGAGCAAGTGATGAGCCAGGCGAGCAAGATGGACGTCGAGAGTCTCGCAAGTATGGCCAAGGTGCGTAGGCGTTTCGTGCCAGCTCGGGAATATAGCGCAATTGGCGCCCACTTTGCTGAAATTTCTGCACGTCGCCCGCCTGCAGATCTGGGTGTGGATTGAAGCGCGCCAACTCGCCTCGATTGCCGTCGCCGACGTCGACGACTTCCTCCGCTACGACACGTGCGTTCGCTACCGTCCCGCTCAAATGGATCCGCCGCTAACGCTCGCTTTCGCAGCCTCATGCCCAACGTCTAACCTCCAGGCGGCCACGCCTTGTTATGTCCATACCGCTCCTCGCCCTTGTTGTCTCTCCCTCGACCGTCGAACGCTGTTCTTATTCCGCTCCTGTCCCGCCGTCTGTACCGTAGCCTCGTTTCTAGACACGCGACTATTCGTGCGCAACTAGAGTTCCTGCGTTCCCTCCGTTCCGTCCAGCCTTTCAGGTCTTCGACACGTCTGCTTCTCTCGCTCGCTCGCCCGATCCGCAGAGGAGCGGTGTACTGCCTTTCATTCTTCAGTCCCCCTCGCTACTGACTGTCGGACCAACTCCCCCGTCCGCCTCCCTCCTCAAACTCCCTCAAATACCCCTCCACCTTGCCCGCCACCTCCTTGGCGCCCATACTCCTCCCAAACGCATCGACAAACTTGTTCGAGGGGTCCATGAGGTAGAAGAAGATGGAGTGGTCGACGAGGTAGTCGTCCGAGGGGGAGGCGTTCGGTGGGGTGGAGAAGTAGACGCGGCTGTGAGGGTCGAGCGTGTCAGCCTGTGGCTCTACCACTGGTCGAGAGAGCGAGTAGCGCATGTCGCGAGGAGCGAGAGCTTGTGCTCGCACCAACAGCTCGAGAGGAGGAGACGCACTAGGCCTTGCACGTCTTCTTGATGTCTTCGTACGAGCCCGTCAGGCCGACAAGAGAAGGGTGGAAGTCTGTTCGCCATGCAAGCAGCGTCAGTCACCCAGATCCGTCTAAGGATTGCGAAGTCCGAGCATCAAGCCCGAGTTCCTGCACAATCCGCTCGAGGGAGGATAACCGACACGCACCCTTGACGTAGGTCTTGACGGCCTTGACGTCGTCTCGTGCCGGGTCGCAGGTGATAAAGACGGGGAGGATGTCAATGTTGTGGGATTTGGCTGCGAGAACACGATGGTCAGCGGGAGTACGGGGGTAGAGGGAGCACATGGACGCACAGATCGAGTCGACTACTGCGGTCATCTTGTCGAGCTCTTCGGGGCAGATGTCGGGGCAGTTTGTGAATCCGAACTGCGCGAGAACGCCAGATCAGCCTTCTTCCCCTCAACGAACGATCGCCGGCACTCACGTAAACCAAGCTCCACTTCCCGAGCATGTCCTGGTCGGTCCACTCCTTTCCATCCTGGTTCGTGAGCTTGAACGGGCCCCCGATCTTTGGCCTCCCGACCCGTGCCGCCGCGTTCTCCTGCCTCTTGCGCTCCTGGACCTTCTGCTTCTCGCTCTGGAAGTAGAAGTAGAGTCCTACGCCTGTCGCGACGAAGAGTGCGCCGGCTTTGAGCGTGAAGGGCTGCAGATGGGCGATGACGGAGGGTTAGCGGACTTGGAGGAGGTTGTGGAGGAGCGAGGACGCACCCCTCCGCGCTGCCTGTTCTGATACTGGTCCGAGGATGGGTTGGGTGCAGATGGGCCCTGGTTCGCTTCAGGCTGAGTCGAGTAGCGGTGTCGTTGAGCGAGTGGTAGAGCGGGTGGGATGGAGCGGATGGGAGGGCGTGCGAGTGAGCGTGCGAGTGGGTTGGCTGTCCGTGCGAGCATTGCAGCGTGGTAATGCTCTTGTAATGGTCAATAGCGAGCTGTAGAGAGTGCCAAAGCGTCGTCGTCGGGTGGTGGTGGAGCGCATCGAGCACGGCCAAGTCCTGCTCACACTCCATCAGCTCACCTGCTCAACACACCCGCTGGTCCAGTCAGGCAGTGCTACACAGGGTTGCACTCGCAGGAGACGCACCTCCCGCCCACTCAAAGCCGCGCTCGAATCGGTCCACTCGTTCCCGAACTCTCGTCTCCTCTCCTCGCTCAACTCGCACTCGACCCACACCACACGCCTCAGGAGCAATGGCAGACACGGCAGCCTCATCCGACGCAGGCAAGAAGGGCGCGTCGACCCTCTCCGTCTCGGCTCCCACCTTCGTCCCCTCGTCAAAGCCAGGGTCGTCGGCCATCCCCATCGAGAAACCCCCGGCGCCGAAACCCTCGCGCAAGCGACCTGCGCCCGGCAGTCCTCCTCTCAACCCGACGATGGTCCCCACCGCGCCGAAAGCGCCAAAGACCAACGCCGACAAGGACTCGACGCGCAGGCTGATCGTCGTCCTCGAGCAGGCGTGCCTCGAGACGTACAAGCACAGCGCGCCTGCGGGCGCGAGGGGCGGCAAGGGAGAGGAGAAGTACAGCTTGTTGAACTGCGACGACCACCAGGGCGTGTTGGCAAAGATGGGCAGGGACATTGCGCACGCCAGGCCAGACATCACCCACCAAGTGCGCGCGCGCGAGCACTTGTTACCATTCGATGCGCTCGTGCTGACACCACGTTCCGCCGCAGTGCCTCTTGACCCTCCTCGACTCGCCGCTCAATAAGGCCGGCAGGCTGCAAGTCTACATCCACACGGCCAAGGGTGTTCTGATCGAAGTCAACCCGGCCGTCCGCATTCCCCGAACGTTCAAGCGATTCGGTGGACTCATGGGTGCGTTGGTCCCGACTCGAGAGGCGTGCGAGTGCCGGCTGACGACTTGCGCGTCTCGAGCGCAGTCCAACTCTTGCACCGGCTGTCGATCCGGTCCATCAATGGCTCGGAAAAGCTGCTCAAGGTCATCAAGGTGCGCTAGCCGTGCTCAAACTGCTCCACACGACGCCGGCTGACTCACTCGTCGCACACAGAACCCCATCACCGACCACCTCCCCTCCCAGTGCCACAAGATCAGTACGTCGCCTCGCTTACCCTTTTCACTCACAAGTTTCAATGCTAACGAGCAACTTGCAACCCACAGCCCTTTCGTTCGACGCCAAGCCCGTCCGCCTGCGGGATTACCTCCCCACGATCCCCGAGACGCACTCGATCTGCGTGTTTGTCGGTGCGATGGCTCATGGGTGCGTCGGCGCTTTCAGCTTCAGCCTCAACCGCGTCGATCAGACACGGGTGGCTGATGTTTTCGATGTGCTAACTTGCGCAGACCCGACAACTTTGCCGACCATCTCGTTGACGAGAAGATTGCTATCTCGGAGTACTCGCTCAGCGCGAGTGTCGCATGCGGAAAGGTGTGTACTCTTCTCGCACATCCTGCTCGTCTCGCTCCTGCTGATCGCCTTTTCGTTCTGCCAGTTCTGCTGCGCGACAGAAGACCTCTTCGGCATCCTCTGAAGGCCTCTCTTTCGTTCTCGCCATCTTGGGTTCTGCTTCTACGTTCCTCTCGGCTCCCTCACGCCCTCTCGCTCACTCGCTCAACTCGCATCCCGCCTCTCGCATTCGCAAATACCCCCGTCGACTTCCCCTGCTCTCTTCTCACTCTCTCCTCCTCGTCCTCCCTCTCGCCCCGCCTATCTCGTTTCCGTCTCCTCTCTGCGTCTGTTCCGTTTCTGCATAGTACCTATCGATTCAACCGTTGTCGTCCATTAGTCCCACACCCTCGTCCCTCCCTCGCCCGCGACTCTCGCTCGCCTGCCTCAACGGCTGTGTAACGTGTTTCCCAATCATCGCCGACTCTCGAGCGAGTCGTTGTAAAGCGTATGAGAGCATTTGAGCGTTGGCCCGCGTCGCCCGCAGCTCCCCTTTCTTCTCGCTCGCCAACATTCCTCACGCTCTCTTGTTCACACCTCGCCTCTCTGCGGGCTCTTCTGGCTCACCAGCACGAGGCTCGACACTAGACACGCACACACAGCTTCACCAATCCGCTCGCGAACGAACGAACGAGCCCGCTCAGTCCGCCGCCGTCCTTGTTCGCCCGGCCCACCGACACTCGTTTCGCCCTCACAACACCCTCAGCGACTTCGTGCAGGCCACGAGCGCATCCACAGACACACCCTACGCGTCTCACACTCGCTACTCGGCGCTCAAACGGCCTGAGGACAGCGCGTCAACTCCCCTCGTTCAACCCGCCTCATCGCACACACACCCCTCCGCACCTCGCATCGTCAAGCACGCCGACACTCCCCAGACGCGCAAAATGAAGTCCTGGACCCTCTCGACCGTCGTCGTCCCGCTGCTCGTGCTGTCGACCGCGGTAGCAGCGACGTCCGCTCAACACTCGGTGCGCGGACTCGCTCCGCACGCAGGCATGGCACAGGTCGTGCGTAAGAGGCAGGGAGGGTTGCTTGGAGGCTTGTTGGGCGGTGGAAATGAGGCGACGAGCGCGGGGCCTAGTCTGGCTGCGCCTGCGACGACCGCTGCGGCGGGAGACGCGACGAGTAGGGCTGTCATCGGAGGACAGCAAACGTCGAGTGCTGCTGCTGCCTTGCCGACGAGTGCGGAGACTCCTGCGGCCGTGACGACCACCACGCCGGCTGCCGCGACGCAGCCGACGACGGCGGCCAGTCAGCCGGTCGCGCAGACTTCCGAGTCGTCCTCCGCTGAGACGACGCTCGCCACAACCTCGGCTTCGTCCGCCGTCAAGAGCTCGGTGGCGACCTCTGCGCGCTCGGCCACGACCGTCACGTCCGTCTCGTCGCTCTCGTCCAACTCGCTCTCAGCCTCGTCGAGCGGCAGCGCCTCTTCGTCCTCCGCCTCGTCCTCTGCCTCCGCCGCCTCCGAGTCGTCCAAGAGCAGCAGCGGCGGGATCTCCAAGATGGTGCTGATCCCCATTATCGTTGTCGCCTCGGTCGTCGCAGGTTGCCTCGCCATCTGGACCGTCATCCGCAAGACGGCCCTCTCCCCCTCGAGGCGCTTCAACAAACGTCTCGCCGAGGTCGACTTCGTCGCTGAACCGACCGACCCGGACCTCCTCCCTGGACACGGCAGGAACGCGAGTCAGATGAGCGGACCTGGTGCGGGCGGACAGGGTGGGTTCGGTGGGCAGCCGCATCCCGCGATGGCGGGTGCGTATGCGCCGAGTCTCGCGAGGAGCGACAGTGGGAAGGACTCGCTGAGGGGTGGAGTCGCGATGAGCGAGTCGTGAGTCTCGGCACTTCCTCTTCGTCGCTTGTTACGGGTCGTCCTGCAGCGGCGGATGGGCGTGACATGGAAGCTCGGGGAAACGGTCCTGACTCCATTCGCTTGGCAGCATGCACAACCTCCCGAGCATCCCCTACGTCCAGCAGCCTTACTACGGTGCCCCTGCACCCTACGCCAACTCTCAGCGTACGTCTCGCTCGCTCTCTCGCTTTCGCCTTCCGCTGACCCTCACTACGCTTCCCGCAGCCGGCTACCCGTCCGAGCAAGCGCTCTACTACCAAGACCTCCAGCGCGCCGGCTCCGTCGCCTCGTTCCGCTCGCCGGCCTCGCCTGCTCCCACACCAGCCATGCCGCTCCCGTCCGGCCTCAACCGCATGCCGACGATGCAGTCGCACCAGCCGCCCGTGTACGACTATGCTGCGCAGGCTCGCGCGCAGAGTAGGAACGACATGCGGTACTGAGCCCTCCCTCGCCTCGCTTCGCCCTTAACGACCGCCTCCGATACCCCTCTTCCCCTTTTCTCGCTTCGACTTGTTGTCTTCGTCTTTCATCCACCCTGCGCGCCTCGAATCTCACGGACACTACACCACACTCGCTTGACCCACCCTCTCCCAAGATCCGACCTCGTGCCGTGCCGCGCCAGCAGACACTTCTCTTCCTTTCTCTCCCTTGTAACCAGTTGTCTTTCGCTTCTACCGCGCTTGAACCCCTTTGAGTAGACGTTGCGAGTCGAGGGCCGCTGCGCTGGTTCGCGGCGGCCTCTTCGGAGGACTGCAGCTCTCGCTTTTTTCGCTTCTCGCGCCTGCAGCGTACTGAGAGAGATCCTTCGAGACGTCACAACGAGTATGCAGTGCAAAGCTACGAATGACTAATGACTGACAACCCAAACCCCGTCTGAGAAGGTCGATCTCGTCCCCTTGTCCTCACGCGAACAAAGCCACAATCCCCTCCGCCTCGTCCCCCGCCTCGCTCCTCAAGTACGACATCGCCTTCTCCGCCATCCCCTCCCACTCTTCCTCCCTGTCGCGCATCTCCCGCTTCCAGTACGCAAGCACGACAGCCGTCGCGACGAGCTTGTCCTTCCCCTCCTTGTCCTTCGAGGCGGGCGGGAGTTTCGCGAGCAGCTCGTCGAGAGAAGTGGAAGGCGCGCAGAGCGCGAGTACTGCAGGGTCGAACGAGCCGTCGAAGGACTGGTGGCGAGCGATAGCGTCGAGCGGGTCCGACGGGGCGGCAGTGGGCTCGGGTTGCTCTGGCGAGTGAGCGTCCTGGTTAAAGAGACCGCCGGGAGGGACGGGAGGCGCGCCGCCGACCATGACGGGCGCAGCTGGCACGGCATGTGCGAGCGACATGGACTGCATTGCGTCTGTCGGCGGAGGAGCGGACGACCCGAACGGCGAAGCGCTCTTGACGGCCTTCATCATACGCCCGAAGCGCGTTTGAGCCTGCGCCGGCGCAGGGGCGAAGACGATAGGTGCGGCGCTCGCAGGCGCAGGCGCAGGAGGAGGAGCCGGGATCGCTGCGAAGGTCGACATCGGCGCTGCCATCCTACTGCGACGCAAGTGCGGGCCTGGTGGTCCTCCTCCGTGGCCGAACGCGACTGCTCCACCGTAGGGTGGCGAATCGTAGATGATCTGGTACTGCGTCGCTTTGCGCGGCTTGTCCGTCTCCGACTCGTCGACGGCGACAAAGCTAGTCTGCGACGAGGCGAGCGAGTAGGTCTTGCCGAGCCGGACGACGGCGGCTTCGACTGTGCGCTTCGTGAGGTCGAGGTCGTCCTTGACGGTCAAATCGTGCTTGCCGTCCTCAAGGTCCTGGATGAGCTTGCGTGCGGCGATAGTGTGGATCGGAGGCGGGAGGTGTGAGTCGCTCGAGGTGGTAAGCTGCGAGCGGACGACAGGAACAGCCAACTCGAGCTGCTGTCCCGACGCAAGCTCGCCACGGAGGAAGACCGTCTCGGGGAGGTCCTTCGCCGACTTGAGGATGGCGTAGGCGTGCAGGCGCGAGCCAGGGTAGAGCGGTGCGAGGTCGCGCGGGGCTTGCTGGATGCGAGGTCGGGGAGGGAGCTTGACAGGCGGGGCGGGAGGAGCCTTTGATGCGGTTGAGTCGGCGTCGGCGAGAGGGTCGACGGATGAGTCGAAGAGGTTGATCGGCGCCTTGTCTTTGTCCTGCGACGCCTCGCATGCCGGGGCAACCGCCTCGACCAACTCAAAGTCGTCCGCCAGATCCTTCTCCTCCTCCTTCAAGCCAAAGTCCAGCCTAGCATTGACGATCGGCGGCGTCCTCGCAGCCTTCAACAACCTTGCCGTCTTCCCCGTGAAACTCTCGCCGTCAACGACATACTGCGCGATCCCACCTCCGTGTCTCGCGATCGACTCGCACATAGCTGTGGATGCGTCGTTCCCGATGCCCAGGACGAAGCAACGGACGGGCTTGTCAGGCGTGCCCGAAGCGACGGCCGACTGGACGCTGTTGATCACGCCGTCGAGGTCCCAGGCGTCGCCGTCGGTGAGGACGAAGACGGAGGTCGGTTTCGACGTGGTGCGCGATTGGAAGACAAAGTCGAGCGCTTTGCCGGTCTCGGTACCGCCGAGATTGGCTTCGAGCGAGTCGACGTGCTTTGTAGCGGTGTCGAGCGTGGACTGTGCGGAGAGCCGTTAGTCAAGCTTGGTGGAGGAAGAAGGCCGATGCGCGCACCTGGTTGTACGGCTGACTGCTAGGCCAGAGCGACTCCACGGAGCTCCCAAACGACGCAATGTTGAAGCTCGTCCCCGTCGACGGCAGCGAGCGCAACAGCACAACCAGCGCCTTCCTCGCCATCCCGATCCTTCCCTCTCCTTCGCTCCAAGCGCCCATACTTCCCGAGCGGTCGACAAGGAAGATGTATTCCTGTCCTTCGACTTCGGGGAGCTTGAAGCGCGGGACGAGGGTGAGTGAGACGGCGGCGGATTGGGCGGTTGGGTCGAGTTCGGCGACGCAGCGGGGTTGGTCGAGCCCCGAGGCGTGGATGGTTAGGACGATGTCCTTTTCGAGTGTTGTGGAGGTGCTGAAGGTGACGCGGGCGTAGTTGCCGATTGAGAGGTCTTTGGCGTGCGGGAGCGACGGGCCGGGTCCAAGTTCGAGCGATACGGGGTGCGAGGGGCTCGCGACTTTCGTGATTGCGGACGTCGCCTCGATGTCTGCCGAGAACTCGAAGGCGGTCTTCGCAGACGACGGGACGTGCGCTCCGCCGAAGAGCGGCTGCTGGCCGTACCGCTGGCCGACGATGGCGGGGACGTGGAAGCGGATCGAGTCGCTCGTGTCGCCCTCCGTCAGCTCCATGACGTATGTGAGCTCAATCTTGACCGTCTCCTTCGGGAGAACGTTGCCGACGGAGCAGACGAACGCTGCGGACACTCCAAGCGAGGGTCAGTCGTGCACTGCAGAACGTACGATTAAGGTACGCACAGTCGGGAGACGCCTGCTCGGTCAAGCTCGCCAACTTGTCCTCCTTGACGGCGTCGTCATACGTGACTCGCGCCTCCTGCTTCTCCTGCACAACGCCAATAACCCTCGTCCCGTCCTGCTTGACCATCACGAACCCGCAAACGGCCGAGCGAGCGGGCACAGGGAACATGTAAGAGCACGAGAGGGTCGAGGTCGAGTCGTTGTGGTAGGTTTGGGTGAGTTGGACGCGGGCAGAGAGGTCGACGAGGGTGGCTTTGGCGGTCACGCGCTCGAGGTCGACGGTGTGAGGTGCGCCGTCGATGTAGTAGACGAGGCCGTGCATTGTGAGTGTTGTCGAGGTGTGAGAGGGAGGAAGGAGAGCGTTGGAGAGGTGTGAAGCTGCGGGACTTGGTTCGGGACGAGGTGGGGAGGACGAAGTCACGGCTCTGTCGCTGGGCGGTTCGGCGGTTGTGGGTGATTTGTACGGTGTTGCTGAGTGAGTCTGGAGTGTGGTGAGCGTGTCAGCGAGTCGTGCGATGCGAGTTCGAGTGAGAGGAAGGAGGCGAAGAGGTGAGCGGGGCTGTGCAGCCTCGTCGCAAACTGATCAAGACGTCGCACGCTCCTCTCGCTCACTCGTGCGCTCTGACTGGTATCCTGAGGCTCACAGAGGGCCTGACAGGACCCGCTGGAACGGTCGAACCGCTTCGAAGCGAAGAGGATGACTCCCACGACCGCCCACTCGTCCTCCGCGAACACCCTCGCACCCTGACAACCGCTCAACTCCTCCTCACACCGCGCGCAACTCGCTTCCATCGTCTCGACGGGCGGCTCCAAGGCGGCTACGACACCGGTTCACGGCCGAGCAAAGCGACCGATCGACCCGCTTCCCCCGCTTCCAAGGGAATCTCTCCCGCGTGGACCTTTTGCTCTTTTCTCCTCCCTCCGCCCGCTTGCTTCCCCTCTTCCTTCCCCTGCTATCGCCCGCACTCGGAATGGCTGCCATCACAACCGGACTCGGGTCGCGCCTCGTCTCGACCGACACTCAGGCAAAGGCGTTCCAGGAACTGCCTGTTATCTCGCTCGCGAGGTTGGCCTCGACGGATCCTGCGGAGCGCAAGGCGCTCGCTGCAGAGGTGTGTAGCCAGTCGCTTCTGCTCTGCCAACCTGCGAGCTCATCTTCGTTCCGCAACAGATTCAGGATGTCGGTCCCACTTGTTCTTCCGTTCGACCCGCTCTTCGCAGGACTCACGCTCCGCTCACAGGCCGCCATCAACTCTGGCTTCTTCTACATCTCAGACCATGGTGTCCCGCAATCCGTCATCGACGGGGTCTTCGAGTTCGTCCCGCTCCCCGCTCCCTTTCTCGAAGGTGCGCTGCTGATAGGTTTGGCACGCAGACAGGCAAAAGAGTTCTTTGCGCTCCCGGCGGAGAAGAAGATGGAGATGGACATGCACAACTCACCCGCCTTCAAGGGCTACCAGCGTTCGTCCACCCTTTCCTCCCTCCTCCCCCTTCACGCCGCTCACGCTCGGTGACGCAGCCCTGAAAGGCGAGAACGTCGACCCGGCGAACCGTGGAGACGTGCACGAGGCATGGGACATGGGCGACGATTCGCAGGTTATGCGCGAGGGGAAGAAGAATGGGAACCAGTGGCCTTCGCCTACGGACTTGCCCGAGTTTCAGGCAAAGTTGCAGCGGGCTTGGTGCGTTCCCTCCTCCCTCCTCTCGGCACTAGATCCCAGGCTGACGGGCCGTAAGCGGGTAGGGACGAGATCATGGCGCTAGGCAAACGCCTCTTCCCGCTCTTCGCGCTCGCGCTCGACCTCCCCGAAGACTACTTTGCCGACAAGCTCAAGAACCCGGGCTCGACGATGCGGATCTTGCATTACCCGCCGCAGTTTGGGCCGATGGACTCGAAGGAGATCGGGATCGGGGCGCATTCGGGTGCGTCGAGTGGGTGTTCGTGTGCGTGAAGGAGACGCTGATCGTTGCGCGACGCAGACTACGAGTGCTTCACCCTCCTCCTCCAGCACGGGGACGTCCAAGCTCTCCAGGTCCTCAACGGCGCAGGAGAATGGGTCGAAGCGCCTCCCAAGCCGGGCACATTCGTCCTCAACATCGGCGACCAATTGCAGTTGCTCTCCAACTCGATCTTCAAATCGACCATCCACCGCGCGATCAACCGCAGCGGCGTCGAGCGCATGTCGAGCCCGTTCTTCTTTGGGCTGGACTACGATGCGGTGCTGGAGGTGCTGCCGAGTTGTGTGAGTGACGAGAGGCCGGCGTTGTATGAGCCTATCAAGGCGGGCGATTACGTGGAGAAGAGGCTTGCGGAGACGTATGTGTAGCGAAGGGGCGATGCGAGGCGTTCGGCCAAGCGGGAGAACAAGCGAGGTGTGCGCAGAGAGGGACGTTGAAAGCGGATGCATTGCGGAGAGAGGGGTGTGAAGTCCAGTCTAACCGGGTCCGACCTGCACAAGCACAAGGATGAGCAGCCGCAGCGAGAGAGAAAGCGCGACCAGGACGCACCTTGGGGATGTCGTAGTGCTCCGACATGTTCTCGAGCTTCTCGTTGAACTCGGCGACGCGCTCCTTGTGCGACTTGGCAGCAGCCTTCGCAGCCTTCTCGAGGAGCTGTGCGGACGGGAAGCGATCTAGTCAGCCTCGCTCGTAGGAAGAGGGAGGGCAAGGCCGGGACGCACCCGCTTGCGCTGGACCTCCTCGAACCGCCTCTGAGCCTCTGTCTTGCCCACACCCGTCGAAGAGCCCGCCGCGCCGCTCGACAACTCGCCAGCCTCGTCTCTCCCGCTGCCCTCGCTCCCTCCTCCGCCCGACAAGACGGCCTCGTCCTCCTGGCGGACCTTCTTGCTCGAGCTCGACTTTTTCTTCTTCTTCTTGCTGTGCGCCCACCGCCATACCCAGTCAGCGCGATGGAGACGGCGATTTGGACGAGGCGGGACTTGGGCGACTCACTCGGCGCCCCCGCTGCTGCTGCCCTTGAGCTTGAGTGCTCCGCCTGGTTTGTGCTGGTAGTCTGACGCTGGCATGCGAGACTGTCGCTGTGCTTGGGCGCGAGGCCCGTGAGGAGGGAAGCAAGTCCTGCTCAGCAGTGATGGAGGTCGTGTCTCTTGCGTCGCGCCCGGATTTTTTCATTCGACGCGGTCATTGTGTGTGAGAGTGAGCTTGATTTACTGCAGTACACGGCGTCGAGCCAGACGGGTGTCGAGTAGGAACCGGCCACTTCGCTCCCCTCCGAACCCGAACGGCTTGCCCTCACTCTCTCTCGCTCGCTCTCTCTCCATCGCAGAACTCGCCAAACATGCTCGCACGCACAACACGAAACGCAGCACGCTCACTCGCACACGCTCACCGCGCACCACCAGCAGCAGTAGCACGGTACGCTCTCCTCGCGACGGAACCCCTCGTTTCACGCCCCTCGCACCTAACCCGCGGAAATCGACTCGCAACCTACTCTCGCTGACACCGCACACGGCACACGCACGCAGATGCTTCTCGTCCTACATCGAGAGCGAGAACCCCGTCTCGCTGTACTCGCTCACGGAGGAGGAGCGCATGCTCAAGGACGTCGGTGCGTGCAGAACATCGGGCTGCCGCTCGCGACCTTGGTCTCCGAGGCTGACTCGAGGAGCGCGCGCAGTCAAGAAGTTTGCGGACGAGGTCGTCGCGCCAAAGGTTATCGAGATGGACGAGAACGAGAAGATGGACCCCGAGATCATCAAGGGCCTCTTTGAGCAGGGCGTACGTGCACCCGTTCGTTCGCTCTCCACTGTAGGAGACGAGCGCTGACCGGGAGAGCGGCGGCAGCTGATGGGCATCGAGACGGACCCGGACCACGGCGGCGCCGGCGCGTCGTTCACCTCGGCGATCCTGGTCATCGAGGAGCTCGCCAAGATTGACGCCTCCGTCTCGGTCTGCTGCGACGTCCACAACACGCTCGTCAACACCGTCTTCCGCAAGTACGCCAGCCAGGCACTCAAGGACAAGTATCTCCCCCAGCTTTCCGAAGGCAAGGTGCGTGGCGCTTCGCTCGTCGTTTTCCTCCCTCAGAAGCATCATACTGAAGCTTGAGTGTCCTCGCAGCTCGGCTCGTTCTGCTTGTCTGAGCCGGCATCCGGATCGGACGCGTTTGCGCTCAAGACGACGGCCAAGAAGAGCGAAGACGGCTCGTACTACACCCTCAGCGGCTCAAAGATGTGGATCACCAACTCGGCAGAGGCAGAGGTCTTCCTCGTACGTTCGGGTCTCGCTTTCTTATGAGCGAACTCGGGCTGACTGGATCTTGCGGATCGACGCAGGTCTTTGCGACGCTTGACCCGAGCAAAGGATACAAGGGCATCTCGTGCTTCGTCGTTGAGAAGGACATGGGCGTCGAGATCGCCAAGAAGGAGAAGAAGGTGCGTTACCGTCCCACTTCGCTCAGGCGAGGTCTGGTCGCTAACTTCTGCTCCGCTTCACACAGCTCGGTATCCGCGCGTCGTCCACCTGCACGCTCAACTTTGACGAGGTCAAGGTCCCGGCGGAGAACTTGCTCGGCGAGGAGGGTCTCGGCTACAAGTGCGTCCGCTCCCTCTCCCACCCTTTCTCGGACGCTCACTCCGTTCGCCGACGCAGGTACGCCATCGAGATCCTGAACGAGGGACGTGTCGGTATCGCCGCGCAGATGGTCGGTATCGCGCAGGGCGCGTTCGACAAGGCTGTTCCCCCGACGTTTGAGCGGAAGCAGTTCGGACAGCCTGTCGGCCACGTACGTCCCGCACATTCATGCCATCCAATATAGCGCTCGCTGACGCTCAGGACGCCGCACAGTTCCAAGGCATGCAGATGCAGTTCGCCAAGATCGCCACCGAGATCGAAGCGGCCCGCTTGCTGACCTACAACGCTGCGCGCCTCAAGGAGCAAGGACACAACTTTACAAAGCAGGCGGCGATGGCCAAGTGGTATTCGTCGGTTGTGGCGGAGAAGGCGGCGAGTCAGGCGATCGAGTGGGCGGGTGGACTTGGGTTCACGCGGTGCGTTCGCGCGTTTGTTCTTCGCTTCTCTTGACCGATCACTGACTTGTGCATGTGTCATCTTGCAGCGAGGTCGGCATCGAAAAGTACCTGCGCGACTCGAAGAGTGCGTCCGCTCTCCCACCTCGTCCTCTGCTTCACTAACGTCCAACGTCATTCCCGCAGTCGGCGCAATCTACGAAGGAACCTCCAACATCCAGCTCATCACCATCGGCAAGCTCCTCACCAAGGAGTACTCGTAAGCCTCTCGACAAGGGGCTGAGGGCGATTCGATATACCTGTAGAAAGAGCCGCCCCTCGCCCTCGGCATGCGATCCTCGCCGGCTTGAGATTGATCTGCAAGATGTTTGTGTCGTCTCTTGATAGGGGTGGCGGACGGCGAGAGTGCGGGTGTGCGCGGCTGGACGTTGGCGAGGAGGTTTGGGAAGGTCGTCTCGTTTGCTCGCTTTGCCTCCATCCGCTCCATTCGACAGCTCCGCCCGTTGGAGAGCGTGAGCACAATCAACTGTGCTTTGCGCTTTTGAGTACAGGCTGTTCCGCCGACCCCTCTCGTCGTAGGAGTTGCAGCGTCCCAGTCCTCTCAGCCCGACCGCTCGCTTCACAACGACATTCATGCTACAAGCTGGATCGCGACTCGGACAGAGTTGGCTCCAGGACGAGCAGGACGGCACCAAGCCAACACGAATCGACGAAGGACGCGCTCGACAGGCCGCAGCCGCCTCGACGCATCTCTCCTCCATCCGCTGGCTACCACTCCTTCGCACCGGCTTCGTTCGCCCGCTGAACCGCCTCGCGTTGTTCTCCTCGTCCTACACTACCGCTACACCCGCCGAAAGGCCAGCTGGTGCGGCGCGCGCGACGCTCGCCGGACGTGTCCTCCCCTGCCTCCATCTTCGCTTCCTCCTCCGCTCACAGCGCGTGGACGGCATTCTAGTCTCTTGCTCGTACTCCTGATCGCTCGCACTGCTCAGGCTGTCCCGGGACACACCGAAGGTGGACCAAGCTCAGTCGCATCGCTCATCAGTTGCAACACGAGCCTCCTCCTGCTCGCTCTTCTCACACGCGCCTCGAACGAACGATGAGCAGCGACAAGGACAGCATCGACACTTACGGCGACGAGGAGCAGCTTGTCCGTCACGCTGGGCGTAGCTGGGACGACTCGCCGTGAGCCGAGGGACACCGTGTCGCTTCCGCTCCGTCAACTCAAGGGAAACCCAGCAAGAGTACGCCTAAATCACCGAGTCCGCCTACACCGGAGGGTTCAACACCCCTCCAACCTTATGCCGCTGCGGGTGCCCTCCGTTGCCTACTTCTGCTTGCACGGTTTCTGGGGATCCTGCCTGCCGGGCGGTTCTCTGGTTCCGCGTCGCTTGTCGGAGGGCAGGGAGTTTGGCTGAGATCATACCGTCTGAACTTGTTGCCTTGAGAGGCGCGAAAGGATGCGGATCCTCTGGCTTCGTGCCGTTTCGACCCTCTGCCCTTCCTCTCCTCTCTTCGCTGAGCGAGAACGAACTGACTCGGTGCTGGCTCGTTGGAACGTCCAAAGGCTTCCTTCGGCTACAAACAGGTGGCGTTCCCCATGCCTCTCGCGCTCAGCGTCCTCGAGCTGACCTCTTTCTCCTCGCAGATCCTCCATCGCACATGGCACCAATTCGAGGCGTTCATGGCCGGCTTTGGCTCACTCTACGTCGTCGGCGGCGCTCGCCTCCTCTACTCGTACGGCCTGTACAACGGCGGACCTGTCGCCCTCTGGACGTCGATGCTCGTGACGGTTGTCTTCATGACTATCACGGCGGCCTCGCTGTCCGAGATCTGCTCGTCCATCCCGCTTAGCGGCTCGATCTACGTCTGGGCAGCCGAGGCCGGCGGCAGGAAATACGGCCGCTTCTTCGGGTTCATCGTGTGAGTGTTCGCGCATTCCTCCGAGTTGGAAACGTCGAACCTGACCTGTCACGTTCACAGCGCCTATTGGTCGTCGACAGCCTGGACGTCGTTTGTCGCGAGCAACACGCAGGGCACGACCAATTTCATGCTCACCGAGCTCGCCGTCTTCAACGCCTACTTCCCCGGCGGCGGCCTCGACAGCTCGAACGTCAAGTTCCGCGCCGTGCAGTGGATCGTCTCGGAGGCGTTCCTCCTCATCGCCATCCTCTCGAACCTCCTCTCGCCGCGCCGCTTCGCCTGGATCTTCAAGGCCTCGGCACTCATCATCGCCGTCGATTTCCTCCTCACCGTCATCTGGCTCCCCGTAGGCGTCAGCAAGACGTACGGCTTCCAGAGCGCCAAGTGGGTCTTCACCGAGTACTACAACGGCTCCGGCGCGCCCGACGTCTGGAACTTCATGCTCGTGTACCTCTCGACCTCGGGCGTCTTGACTGGCTTCGACGCCTCCGGTGCGTTGCGGCCGCCCTTCGATCCAGTATCTCGAGCTGACCCTCGCTCTCGCAGGCCACATCGCGGAGGAGACGAAGAACGCGTCGGTCGCCTCGGCGCGGGGGATGTTCTGGTCCTGCGTCGTCTCGGGCCTGCTCGCCTTTCCCCTCCTGATCCTCTTCCTCTTCTGCTCGCCCTCGCTCGACACGCTCTTCACCATCGCGACCCCTCAGCCCTTCGTCATCATCTACCAGCTCGCGCTCGGCAAGGGCGGTCAGATGGTCATGACGCTCGTCGCCATCTTTGGACTCTTGATCAACACCTCGCTCGCCGTGACGGCCGCCTCGCGCCTGATTTTCGCGATCGCGCGCGACGGCATCTTGCCCGGCTCGTCGTGGATCGGCAAAGTCGACAAGAACGGGCAGCCGAAGAATGCGATCATCTTTATCGGCGTCGTCGCGGCTCTCTTGTTGTGCACGATCATCCCCTCGTCCGTCGCGTTCACCTCGCTCATCAGCTGCGGAGCACTGCCGACTATCGCCGCGTACGCGCTCATCCCGACTCTACGCCTCATCTTCACCCGCCACGAGTTTGCCAACGCCAAGTGGTCGACCGGACGCCTCGCCATTCCGTTCTGCATCATCGCCGCAATCTGGAACAGTGCGTCCCCGTCCTCCTTCTCCCTCGTACCAAGTTGACTCTCTCCGCCGCGCGCAGCCTTCCTCATGGCCGTCCTCCTCTCGCCCCTCGAATTCCCCGTCACAGCCCAAAACTTCAATTTCGCCTGCGCAGTGTTCACATTCGTCACGCTCGCTGGGGCGGTCAGTTGGTGGGTCGTGCCGGAGGACAATTGGCTTTCGAGGAGGGCGGTGGGGAGGATCCTGGATTCGACGGAGGGGAAGGAGGGGAGGGCGCATCCGGCGGATCGTGTGCAGGAGGGACGGGCGGTGGTGGGCGAGCAGGGGAAGAAGGAGAACGAGGTTGAGCAGGCGACGGCGGCCGCTCACTGAGGCGCTTTTCACCCAGTTCCTCCCTCTCTCTCCTCGATCCGAACAAACACCACTCAGTACCCTCTCTATCCTCTCCGTCTCCTCCCGCTAGATTTTTCTTTTCTCTTCACCCTTCGCTTATGTGTCGCGCAATCAAGTCTCTGTTCGTCTGTGTTCTGGACTTTGCCTTTCGCCTTGATCGTGCGCGTGTCTCGCTGAGGAGCGAAGCGATGCAAATAACGTCTCGAAGGCAGCAACAAGGTGAAGGACGCTACGCACGACGAAGAACTCGCTCGCTTCCAAAGCACGGCTTCGCTGGCTGGAACGTGAGGAGAGACCAGATCGTCGCCCTCAGCCGGGAGAACATCGCCACTCGACCCGGGGCCCGACACGCAGTACATAATGCAGGGACACACCAGCGGGTTGATTGCATTATACTCGCGCGTTGGATGCGGAGACGTTGAGGAGGAAGGAGTAAGGTTGGCTTGGACGTGCTGTACTGTACGAGGACAAGTGCGAGGGTGGCCGAACGCTTCGGTGGGCTTCCCAGATCCCAGAGACTGTGAGCCCGTCGGAGTGTCTGCTGGAGCGAGCGAGGAACGGGTGAGGAAGGGATCGCCGTCCATTTTCGATGGACGATGGAGGAGGAGAGTGTTACACCTTGTTCTGCAGTACTCCAAGCTCCATTACAAGTGAGCGGGTCGAGGGTGCCTTTTGTCCACCGGTGTCCGAGGCGGAAGGAAGTCGAGGTGGGCAACACCTTGCGAAGTGCGATTGACCCGTGCTCTGCCTCGCTCGCCGGGTGCGCTGTCTGCGTGTGCTCGAACCGACGTGCCCAGGAGTGCGCACACCGCTGCTCGAACGGACCCGCCGCTGTCCGCTCGCTCGTCCCCCTTGGCCCCGTTCCTCTCGATTCATAATACCCACCCCCCGGCTGTCGCGAACAAGCGGCAGGCCCAGGCCGGCGCATTGCGCGCATTACCACGCCAGCGTGCAACTCTCCGTCGACCAGGACCGAGCCCTCAGCGCACGCGCGAGCGCCGCCAGCGGCCGACATGGCTTCTCCTCACCCTGCCGTTGCGACAAGGCCAGCGTCGGTCGCGTCGCCTCAGCCGGCGGGCTCATCGGCGCACCAGCCTGTCCAGCCTGTCCGTCTCCCGCCCGTCTCGCTCCCGCCGGCAGACTTTCTCGACCCAGCCGTGCGTTTCAGCCTTCGTCTCGATCAGCTCATTGCAAACAGCTCGCCTTTCCGCGGGGTCGTACGGGAGTGAACGACGAAGCGCATCGTACTGACCGTCGTGAGCATCACAGGGCTTCAACCCAGCGCGGCGACAGTCGATCAACTCGGACCCGGTCCTTCACGCCTTCTCTGTGTCCGCCGACGCTTCTTCCCAACCGCACGACTCGTACGCGCACCCATCGCACCAGCGTCACCCGCTCGCAGACGGCGGACATCCCCTGCACGGCGGGGAGGGCGAGATGGACGGCGCAGGAGGAGGAGGAGCGCAGCGGTACGGACAGCCCGGTAACGAAGGCGGACAGGGCCAGATCCACTTCAGCACGTCCTTCCCGCCGCCTAGCTCGCTCGCTCCTGCGGCGAGTCACTATCCGCACCCGTCCCTCGGCCCGCCTGCCAACTACCGCTTTGGCGGTCCCCCTCCCCCTCCGCATCCCACTCAGCAGCCACACGACTCGACGTCGTATTTCGACTACTCGATGCGACGGCATTCGCTCACGAACAACGCGCCGGCGCAGGGGATGCAGCACCCAGGCGCACACGACCTCCCCCCTCCCGTCCCGCTTCCGAACCTGAAGCGCAAAACGTCCGGCGACGACGCAGAAGCCGAAGACAGCTACTCGTACCCTCCTTCGTCCTCGTACCCCGATAACCAGGGCCACCTTGTCAATGCGCCTCCGCATCCGAAACGACGGACGTCGTCGCTCACGTTCGACAAGATGAACAACTTGAGCCTGGCGGAGCAGGCGAGGCGCGACTCGTCGTATGGCCCCATGAGTCCGTGGGAAGACGATCGCCGAGGGAGCGGCGAGAGTTATGCGAGTATGGGCAGTCAGGGGTACTCGGTCCCGGCGTACCTTCACCCTCAGCAGGCGTACGACCAGCGAGGACCGCCTCAGGCGCCTTACTCGACCGCAGGCGGACCGATGCCTCCTGCGCAAGCGTGGGACGCACACCAAGTCGGTCCGCGGGGGTCGATCTCGCGCGGCGGACCGTACGAGCAACAACAGCCCAGCGAGCCGTTCACGCGACGACCGAGCATCCCGAGCGTCAGCCAGATGATGCAGGGCCAGCAGGCTTTCTACCCGGCTCAGAGCGGTCCACCTCCTCAATCCGCCCCGCCAAGTCAGCCTCACCCGCCTCAACCGTTCGCTTCCGTCTCTCGAGCCGGCCCAGGTCATCCGTCTGTCGTCGTCTCTTCGCTCCCTCACACGCCAACCGAGATGGACGACCCGTCTCGCTCGGGGCCTTATGCGACACCGACTTCCGCAGGCCCCTACCCAGGCTCCCAGCAACAAGCTCCCTGGGTTCGCACGAACGCCCCGCCTCCGCACCCTCAACCGACTCGACAAGGTTCCTCCAGCTCGCTCGACCCGTCTTCAGCCTACGGACCGGGCCAAGTCCCGCCATCGAAGGAGACGCCGTACTCGCGCAGTCCCGAGTTGCGCGTGAGCCACAAACTTGCGGAACGGAAGAGGAGGAAGGAGATGGCGCAGTTGTTTGAGGATTTGAGGGAGAGCTTGCCGTTTGATCGCGCGCTCAAGGCGAGCAAGTGGGAGATTTTGAGCAAGGGTGCGTTGCGCCGTCTCTCTCGTCCTCTGCGCTCGGGCTGATTGAGCTTTTGAGCAGCCATCGAGTATGTCGGCACGCTCAAATCGTACTGCCACGAGGTCGCTTCCGAGAACCGCTCGATGCGCGAACACTACAACCTCCCTCCCTCGTCCATCGAGGAACCCCCCGGCCTCGGTTCGGCGGCCGACCATTTCCGCCCCGATCTCGACGGCTCGGCCACCTCGACCGTTCGAGGCGCGCAGTCCCCCTCGCCCGAAGCGAGTCCGGCACCGAACAGCCTCCAGAACGGCTCGCCGTTCCCGTCCTCGTCCAACTCGTCGTCGTCGCACAACCCGCCCCCTGCCCCGCCGGCTCGACCACGGTCTCAGGCGTCTCAGGGACAGGTTCAGTGGCACCAGCATCGGCAGTACCAACCGACTGGCTCGCCGATGCAAGGACAGCCGCTCAAGCTCAAGCTGGCGGACGTCGTCGCGCCGAACGGTGGCCTGCCTCAACCCAGCCCACCGCTCTCGCAGCACTCGTCGAACGCGTCCGGCTCACCCGTCGTCGGCGCCAACGCACCCATCGACCCGCTCGACCACGCCACGAGTCCAGTCGTGACGAACGGCGTCGGCGCTTGAGAAAGCGTCTTTCGAGAAAGCCCGTCCGCTCTGCCACGGGGAGCGGGACCAACGGGCATGACTTATCTTCTCTCTGTACCAGCAGTGCCTTTCGTTCCTCTCTTCACCTTTCTAGTACATCTGTTGGGTTCGCACATCGTCTGTTCCTTCGTTCGTGACCTCTCCCTCTCTCGACCAAAAGCGGCTCCTTCCTCTCCGCCGCGTGCCTTCTATCGCTCGCTAGACTCGCTGTCATTGCATCCCTGTTCTCGCGAACGCACGGACGAGCCCTCCTTTGACCGAGACGAGAGAAGGGTCCGCGGCATCGGCATGCTGATGAGGACTTTGAGCGCGTCGTTCTCGCTTCGTCGCGCTTCGCAGGAGTCGCGAGCGGTGCAAAGACGCGTAGAAGGGGTGGAAGAACGTCTCGAAGAACCGCACGAGCCGTACGAGCGAGGAGGCGAGCGGACGGACCTCGACCGTTGCCGTCGCTCGTCGCGTCTCCTCTTCGTCCCTTGTCCGCTTCTCTCGCTCCTTCTCCTCATCCGTTCTTCCCGCTTGGCCTCTCTCGTCTCTCTAGGAAGCCGGTCTTCCATCCCTCGCACCTTCGTCTCTCGCTCCCCTCGCCCCGCCTCATCCCACACTCGTTTCCATCGCTCAACCATGCGTTCGTTCACTTTCGTTCTCGCCGCCGCGCTCGCGCTCGCCCCTGCTGTGACTGCCGCTGCGTCCGAGTCGCACGCACCGTGCACGAAGAGCAAGCATGTCAAGGTGCGTGACCTGCGGATTTGCCGTTCTCCTGGAGCTGACCTGATTTCCCTGTCCTCGGCAGGCCTTCGGTCACAACAAGCCGCACCACACCGTCGAACACCACCACCACAAACATCCGAAGCACACGACGACGTCCCACAAGCCCGCCAAGACGCACACCGAGCACTCGACGACGTCCAAGTCGAAGAGCAAGGCGTCGCACAAGGCCACTGCCACCGCTGCGCCCGCCAACCAGCTCAACGTCTCGCACAAGAGCCGCGTGCCGTTCCGCTCGCGCACCGAGACTGCGGCGCCGATGACGAGCCAGGCTAAGCCGACTACGACTCAGGCGGCGCCGCCTGCTGCGACGAGTTCGGCTGCTGCGCCGTCTGGCGACTCCGTCCAGGCCATCTCGTTGCAGAAGCACAACGACCTTCGCGCTAAGCATCACGCGCCTGCTTTGACCTGGTGAGTTGGCTGTCCTGAACCCTCGTGAGCCAAGACGCAGTGTTTGCGAGGTATCAATCTCCACGAGCTGCGTCTCGATTGTTGGAAGCAAAGCCTCTTTCCACAAGCTTCGGCTGATCGAGTCTTCCGCAGGAACACCGACCTCGCGAATGCCGCGCAGGCCTGGGCGAACAAATGCGTGTTCCAGCACGGCGGCGGCAAGGCATTGAGTGCGGGCGAGAACATCGCTGCGTACTCTGGCAGCAAGGCCGATGTCGCGTACGCGATCAGCTTGTGGAGCGGTGCGTCCCCGTCATTCTCCGCTTCTCGTTTCCTTCCACCCTTGGAACGCTCGCTTCGGGGACATTGCTGACTTCACGACTTTCGCAGACGAGGAGGCCAAGTACAACTACGACAAGCCTGGTTACGCAGACGCCACCGGTCACTTCACGCAGATGGTTCGTCACTGTTCGCTTTGCTTCAAGGCGCCAAGGCCGGAGAGGGACCCAATTCTGACTTTTGCCTCGTTGTACAGGTCTGGAAGGGGACGACTCAGCTCGGATGCGCGCAAGCTTACTGCGACCCGCTGTCGTTCCCCGGCTCGAGTTCCTGGGTGAGTCGGTCCTCAAGATCTTGACCTGTAAAGCGTTGCTGACAGGCAGCTTTCTTCTCCGGTCCAGTCTGGCTACTTCTACGTACGTCGAGCGCTCCTACGATGTTGCTGTCGAGCTGACTTGAGCTTTGCTGCCTTGACAGGTCTGCGAGTATGCCTCGGCGGGTGCGTCTCCGTCTCCTTCGCTCTTTCGGTCACCTCCTCGTACTGACATCTATCGCGGCCGATAGGGAACATCGTAGGCTCGGACAGCGTCACGACGGCCAAGTACTTCTCCGCCAACGTTCAGGCGCCGTAAAGTCCTCGAGTGCCGTCCTTATTCTGCCTTTCTCACCCTTACATCCTCCTCCGGCCGGCCTGGAGTCGAGCGCATATCGCTTTCCCTGTCCTGCTCTGCCTGGAATTGCAGATGAGATGCCTAGCGAAGTTTGGACTGTCCAGCGAGAGTCGCGAACGTCGCTCTTGACCCGCTTCCCTTCACTCCTGCCCGCTACGCCTCGCTATGAGCGCTGCTGTCGAGGCTCACATGTCCGACGACGACTCTCCTTGGCTCGACGACGAGCCGCACCACCCGCAAGCCCTTCCCTCGTCACTTCACACCGCCCCGAACCAGATCTCCCAGCAGGAGTGGGAGAAGCTCAGCTCGCGATACTCGGATGTGAGTGGCTTGCGCAGAATCGCGAAGGCCTCGACTCTCTGCTGACGCCTGCTCGTTCGGCCAGGCGGGCTACCGTGACGGCATCACGGCCGGCAAGAACTCTCGCCTCCAGACGGGCTTCGACCAGGGTTTCTCGCTCGCCGCTCCGTATGCCCGCGAGATTGGCGCGTTGCGAGGTATTGCGGCATCCCTCCTCTCGCTCCTTACCGTCCCAAGCGCGAACGCCACGAAGAACGCTGGACCCGTCCTCGAGGCTGCTTTCTCTCGCGAGGGAGGCCAAGGGCAGTCGAAAGACCGCGTCGTTGCAGAGTTGCGGGACCTCGTCTCGGCTCTCGGACGACTCGACCCGAACAAGGTTCTCCCGGTCGACGAAGAGGCGGAGCAGCATGCGCGCGAGCACGAGGACGAGGGGATTAGCGAGGTCATGAGGCAGCGGAAGGAGATGCGTGAGATGGAGGAGTTGATGGGAGGACTGGGAGGGAGGAAGGACGACGAAGCGAGCGGGGACAGGGCTGTGCGGGAATGCAGGGACAGGCTCGTCGAGGTCCTCAAGGTCTTTGGTCTCGAGGGCGTACTGCCGCCGAACCGGTCTTGAAGGCGACTTTCCGACTACCAGAGGCGATTCTCCCTCGAAGACGACCCTCACGGCGGTTATGTTCCACCCAAGACGTGCATGCCGGGTTCCGTCCCCCCTCGCCCGCTCAATTCGACGAGTCCGGCTTGCGCAATGCCCGTCCTGCTCGTACGGACACGCCGCCGCCGATATCGCCAGCGTCTTGCGTACCTGCGCAAGTCGTCATCCGCTCAAGCGGACTCGCAGCGCGCAAGGATGACTGGCTGAACGACCGGTGCGCTCGGTCTTCTCGCCCTCACTCGACGTGCAGATACTGACGCGCTGCTCTCCGACCCACAGAAGCGGCAAAGGGTGGTCTTGATACGAGTTCATGAGGATTTGCGGGAGCAGGCGGGCGGTGGAATCACCTGAAGACCTGAAAGGGACAGTCTTCCATCTTTCTTGAGTAGCTCTCGCACGAAGGGAGCCGTGCGTGCAAAAACAAGCAAGATGTCTAGCGATACAAGAGGCGTACAACTGCCGAGTGTGAAGACTACGCAAGCAAGCTGCCCGAACCAAGCAAAGGGCAGGGAAACACGACAAAACCGAGAGCGATAACGCAAAGCGCAAGGGTATCCACCACACTTCCCTCGTCCATCGTACATCCAAGCGAGAGGTGCGTCGAACTACGCCCCGACGAACGCCTCGGCCTGCCTTGCGTGGTCGAGGTTCTCCGTGAGCGAGTCGATGGCGGCGTCGACCTGGTCGAGCGGGACTCCGCAGCCGAGGGCGACGAGTTGACGGTATTGAACAAGCTTGGTCGTAGTGCCGGCGGCCGCCTGACCCTTGACGAGCTCGTCAAAGAGGCGCTTGCGCTCGTGGCGGAACTCCTCGATGCGGCCACGGAGGGCGTTCGCGCGCTCGACGGCGTCAGCAGGAGGGTGCTCAACGAGATCCCTGTACGCATCGAGGTCGGCCTGCGGTCCGTCGCTCGCACCGCCCTGCTCGTACTGCTGCTCGCGCTGGTCCTCGTCGCGCACCCACTTCTCCCATCCGAGGCGGAACCGCTTGCCCATCTTGGCCGCCAGCTCGACCTGCAAGCGCTCCTCGTCGGCGACGAGCGAAGGGTGCTGCGCCGCGCGCTGCTCGAGCTGCTGGACCGTCTGCTGCGTCTCGGCAATCTCGCTCTGCAGCGCCGCAATCGTCGCGTCCGCCTGAGTCAACTCGCGCTCTTTGTCGGCGAGCTCGGCGTCGAACGAGGTCGCGAGGGTGTCGAGCAGGTTCGAGATGTCGGGGATGACCTTGGTCGCGATTTGCTGGCCCGTCTCGGACGAATGCATCCGTGTCGGCAGCGAGATGTGTGCCGCTGCACCAGCGCCGGTCAAGCTCGCCGCCGTCGCGTACCCGTTGACCGACACCGCCGCCGCGCCCGCAACGCCGACATCCTGCTCGCGGAAGCGCTCGTCCTCGAGGATGTAGTCCTCCGCCGTCTTTCCATCGCGGTTCGCGATCTTCGGATCGGCGCCATTGTCGAGGAGGATCTTGACGAGGCGCTTCGAGCGTGCGCGGGCAGCGAGCGTCAAGGCGGTCTCGCCCTCCTCGTCTTGGAAGTTGAGGATGTCGGCGACTTCCTCGGGATAGTCGGCGAGGCGCTGGAGGACCGTCTCCATATAGTACCGCGCGGCGTGCGTCTTGCCCTTCTGCAGCGCAATGTCGACGATGTAGTGGAAGACGGTGCGGTCGTTGCGGTCGATGTTGATCGTCGAGCGATGCAAGAGCTCAAACAGCTCGGGGAACTTGCGCAGGTCGTAGTTGTTGGTGAACATGACGCTGCGCATCAAAGCCGTCTGACCCATCGAGTTGGCGCGGAAGATGTCGGCGCCGGCGGAAAGGAGGAGCTTGACGATGCGAATGCGGCCCATCGCGCACGCCCAGTGCAGCGCGGTGTGGCCGTCATCGTCAATGACGACGTTCGGGTCAAAGTCGGCGGGAGGCTGGAGGAGGAATTGCGGGACCTGGGTCGACTCCGAGACGAAGTAGTCGAGGATCATGCGGGCGTAGCGGAGCGGGCCGAGACCCTGGAGCTGGGCGTGCGCGGAGAGGGGTTCCGGGTCGTGCGCCATCTTGCGCTTTTTGGACGGGCCGACGTGGCTGCTGTCGAGGTAGGCGTCTCCGTCGTCTGCTCCGAGCGGGCTCGGCGTCTGGCTCATCTCGCTCGCTTCGTCTCCCGCAGGCGTCATGACCCTCCCACCACCCATGTACTCGTCGTCGTCCTCGTCCGCAAGCGCCGCCGCCCGCCTTTGCGCCGCCTTGCCGAGCGATGCGCGAGAGTGGACGGGAGGAGGAGTCGGCATCCCTTCAAGGTCGAGCGCGACATCCTGCTTCTTGCGAGGGCGGCTGGGAGCGGCAGTGATGTGCTTCGGGGCGAGAGGGGGAGACTCGGCGGTCGGGACAAAGTCGAAGATGGGCTGGAGGAGGCGGTCGACACCGTACTGTCGCGAGAGGGCGATGCCGCGCTCCATCGGCACCCACGTTCCTGCGCGCGACGTGGAGCATGTCAGTCGTGCGCTTGGAGAGCGTGAAGGCTGCTCTGACCGCCCTGCCTTCCCCTCTCCTCCTCGAGATGAGCGCGACGCGACGGGTAAATGGACGACGCGCCCGACCTCGAAAGTCCGGCCAGCGAGGCCGCAAAGCGCCCGGTCGACCAGCTTCACTACGCAGAGACCTGCCAGCTTTCGCTAATGCTCCCTGCCAGCCGCCGGTGAAGCCCGCCCTTCTCCCGCCCCCGCCAGCCCAGTCCCGCAAGTCCAGCTCGAAAGAAAGGGCGCGACGCACCTTGGTACTTCCCGTACCCTCCCTGAACCTTCTCATGCGTCCCCTTCTGCACCTCGCGCTCGAGTACACGCGTGCGCTGAGGCTTGTCGAAGCCGGCCACTTTGAGGATTTGGGTCGCATTCAGCCAGGCATCTGACTTGCGGCGCATGACGGCGACGCCGTGACAAGGCATCTGTCGGCGAGGCAGCGAGCATCATGGGGCGACGGTTCGAGGTTGCGAAGTCGGGAGTTGAGGTGACAGGGATGTAAAGCGGTGAGCGAATTCCCGCTGCGAGCTCTGCGATTGTACGCACTTCGTAGACGGGTACGCCCGAGTAAGTCGCACGGTAGATCGTCGCCATAGCTGCGGTAGGGGCGAGGGAAGAAGCCGGGAAGAGCTGCAGTCTGGGAGAAGGGGCAGAGTACGGCGAGAGGCGGCTGCGAGAGGGTGAGAGGAGATCGTCAGTCTTCTCGTGGCCACTGCCTCGAATCTTGCGCCAGTCACGAGCCCTCGAGCGCCCTCGTTGGGCCAGTCTCCAGATGAGAAGATTGCGGGACGGGGAGGACGCACAGAGAGTCGAGAAGCGGTCGCGCGCGTGTGCTGGCGTGTCCCGTCGGTCCAATGGCCTCTGAGCACAGTCCACGAGCACAGCGAGCGTCTCTGAGCGTGTGAGGCGCGGTGGTCGAGCGTGAAGCGGCGCGCGAAGTGCGGGTCGTCGCGAAGAGCGAGTCACTTCGCACTCGCTTTGGCGGCTTGTGAGCAGTACTACCGTGTGCATGAATGCCTCACAGTGCAGAACAGTCCAACTCCCGCGCGAAATTGGATGTGTCGCAAGTTGTAATCAGCTACATTACCCGCACTTTGTATTGGACGCATTACAACCTGCCATCGCTCGCTCGCGCTCTCATCGCTTAGCACGCCATGTCTCCGCCCACAGGACAGTTTGTGCCTCAACCAGCAACGCAGGAGGAGGCAAAGAAGGCGCGCCTGCCGCTTGGGTGCGTCCCGCCCGCTGCTGGCGCTCTCATCGCCCTCTCCAGCCGAACTCGCTCGCTGACACTCCCGCAACACCTCGTGTGCCGCTCGCAGATGGCGTGACCAGTGCGGAAAGTGCGTTTGCATAGCTGGATGTGGCGGACGAGCTGGACTGGGGTGCTGACGCCTACGAACCGACCTTGCACCGCTTCGCCCTCTCCCTCCTCCCCGCAGGTTGCTCATCCCCCTCAACGTCTGCCGGCACGACAATCTCTACATGACTTGGAGTGCGTGCGCCGTTCGCCCGACCGAATGACAAGCGCTGACCCTAATCCTGTCTCGCAGAGTGCGACGACGAGCGGTGCGCTGCCATTTCGCAAGAGGGGGCTTCGCTGCGATGGAGACGGCTGACCCCTCTCTCCTGTTCTCGCTTGCGTGCACAGACACGCCTACGAGAAGTGAGTCCGCCGTTCTATTTCCTTCGTGATCGAACGCTGACCCCCTTGTCCACCCTTCCAGGTGCCAATACGAAGAGTGCGCTGCGTTCAATCCGAAGCCTCGTCGGCAATCCACTGACACATGCTCTACACCCGTCCCCCGTCCCCGCTCTACTCGCCTTCCGCCACTCCCCCCTTCGCGTCCACCTAATTCTTCCGCCTGTTCCTCCCGACTTCCTCTCTCCCGCGCCCCCTCCTCGGCGCACTCTCCCGCCGCCCATTCGCTCGTCCTCTCATCATCCTCGCGCCCGCCTACCTCGCCTCTGCGCCACCACCGACAGCTACATCTCGCGCATGAAGCTCCTCTCGGCAAAGAAGGCGGCAGAAGCGGAGGCATGAGCAGCGTTTAAGGAGGATGGTACGGAAGCTGTAGAAGGAGGAGGGGTCGGGGAGAGAGAAAGGGGATTTGTCAACCTTGTGCTTTCGTTTCTCTTATTGCGTTGCCGCGAGACGAGCTCAGATGGAAGAGCTCGAGAGCTTAAGATGCAACAATGCAAGACAACCGACACACGGAGGGAATGCAACAATGAGAGAATGGGAAATCAAGGCGACGAAGGGACCGCGATCTGCTCAGCATCTAACAACCTAAGGGTATCCTCACACGCAACACCGACCAACTCTTCGAAGAAGCCAGCCGCGATATCTTCGCCCGCGAAGCGTCCCAAGTCGCCCATCGCCGCACTCTCGATCAACTCGACTCCGCCCAGGTTCCGCTCGATGACGCCGAGGATCTCGTCCGGCTCGAGCTCGTCTTCCGTGCCCTTCGTTAGCCGGAGAGCGTTGATGTGGTTCGAGAAGAAGGTGATGGACGAGCGCAGGTTGGCGATACATTCCGTCGCGACGAAACCGTCGCCTGTCCCCGATCCGCCTGTTCCGACGCCGAGAGACGAACTGCTCCGGAAGGAAGACTTGGTGGGCGAGAACTGCGAGAGGGTGAAGAATGTCGAGCGGGTGGGCGTATCGCGGCGATTGAGCGGAGGTAAGATGGACCCGTTCGAAGAGCCTGGAGGCGTGACGGACGGCGTCGCGACGGACGAGATGCCGAGCAGGTCGGAGAGAGCGTCGAGCGTCTCGTCGGCGTGGAGAAGCTCGTAGTGTATTCGTGCTTGGGCCGCCGAGTTCGGGAGGATCTGCTCGCCCCAGTAGGCGGCGTATGAGAGCGTGATGAAGAGCTGCACGAAACTCGCGTCAACCTGCGAGCCTGATTCAATGCGTGAGACGACGCACCTGCGAGATGAGGGCATCGAGTCGACCGCTGTTCTGCCTGAGCTCGACGCTATGCGTCACGATAAAGCTCGCCAGCGAGAGCATCGCGCGCCAGACGACGACCCAGTCGCGGGCTGCGAATGAACCTCGTTACTCTCGACTTAGGTCTTGAGATGGAGGACGACGCACCTATCCGTAGCTTCTCGGTCTTGAGTTGCTGGAATATCCGCTGGAGAAGTCGAAGAGCGATGCTGCGAGCGAGGTCAAGTCAGCTCCATCTGCTGCTTCGTTCGCAGACTGCGGCACGCACGTATAGGTGTCGACGTCGAGGCGCTTCTTCAGACCGTGGCGGAGGAAGATGACGACCGTATCGATCATGGCGGAGAGGGGTATCGTGCGTGCTGGATCTCTAGGCGGAAGCATCGGTTGTCGCTGCGAGGTCCGAACGCGCTGTGGCAGTCAGCGACTGCGTCCAATCGGAACAGTCTGAAGCTGACACGCGGCGCTCGAGCTCACCTGCCTGCAAACCCTGATCTCCTCCCCTTCTGCTCTTGCGACCGACAACTTGGCCTCGCCCTCTTCGACCAGTATCAGGAGGATGATCAGACAGAGTCGGGAGTAGAGGCGTGCGCGGTGAGTTGTGACGGAGGCGTGGGAGACGATGTAAGAGGTGAGGGAGATTAGTTCGGTGGGAAGAGAGGGTGGAGCTGCGGACACACGACGATCCTGTACGTCAGCAGACGCACGGGAGGCGCAGCAAAGACCAGAGCTGAGTCGAGCGGACTCACCGCCCTCTTCCCGCTCGCCAAAGACCAGCGAACAGAACGTCTTGTTCGAATTGAGCAACTCGTAGAACGCGAGCAGGACGACCACCATCTCAGGCGGCATCGTTGCGAAGGGCGCGTCTTCGGGGCGAAGCTTGAGCGATGTGGAGGAGGACCGCGGGGAGAGCGGTGGGCGACGAGACGTCGGACGGGTCGGACTGGTCGGGGAAGCGGGAAGGGAGATTGTTGGCGGAGGGGGCTTGCGAGGAGATGTTGGCGAAGCGGATGACGAGGCAGACGCGCTTACATCGCCCGACCCGTTGACCGGCACTGTCTCGTCCTTCGGAGCGTCTTCGTTGTCCGGCTTCTCCTCGACGACCTCCTCCTCCTTGCCTTTCCCCTTGACATCCTCGCTCCCTGCTGCGCCGTTCTGCGTCCCACCTTGCCCATTCAGCGGCGCAGGTAAAGGCGGCGGCGGAAGGTAGAACCCGCCCGTCAAGAATTCGGTGATCCGGAGGCTCTTGACGAACGAAGAGAGGCTGGCGACGAGAGAAGGTGGGGTATCGTCCGAGATGGAGACGTATGAATCTCGAGCGCGAGAGCAGACGGTGGAGACGACATCGATGATGCGCTGTGGGCCTTGGATCGTCAGCCTCGCCAACGAAGCACATGAGAAGCGAAACACACCTCCATGATCCCCTCCTCGACAAAGTCCTGTATCCGCACGACGTACGGATTCCGTGCCTCGCTCTTCCTGTAGTTCGCCAACAACCCAAGCAGCAGCGCGCTCTCGAACGCAAACTGTTTCGTCGAGTCGTCGGCGATGAAGGCGACGAGGGTCGAGAAGAGGTCCCGGCGTAAGAAGTAGGAGGTTAGAGGGGATTGGTTGGCGCAGGCGACGAGGGTGAGGGCGAGTTGGAGGACGCGGTGTCGGACGGAGACTGTTGAAGGATTTGAGGTCAGCGAGCCAAGTCGCTTCCGATGAGCGAACATGACTGACCTGGCACCTTGACGTTTCTCAGGGTCGCATCAAGAGCAGATACCATGTCCTGCGCGATGAGAGTGGATTAGCGTCAGGGGCGAAGGCAGATTATGCTGCTACTCATGCAGCTCACCGAAAAGACCTGGTCATGCCGCTCCGCGTCACCCCCCAAGACCGTCATGACATCCTGCTCCTTGTTGGAGAAGTTGCGAGCAAAGACATGGCGGAGAAAGGGTATCAGGGTCTGCGAAGAGCGAGGTCAGCCTAGATCCGCCAGAGGAGGAGGAACAGGAGGTCGTCTTGCCTCGACTGCGTTCGAGCGGGTGACATCGGCAGGCGGAGCATCCTTCAGTATCTTGATGCCGCCAATGAACAGCTCGGAGACGTTGGTCTGCTCGCCAGGAAGGAAAGGAAGGATGTCAGTTGCACTCGCAGCGGCTTCGAGGAGACTGGTCCCGGCTTACCCTGTACTTCCCGAGCAAGTCCCCATCCGATATACCCGCGAGAGCAGCATTCTGGACGGTCCTGTTTGGCCTGAGGCAGTAGAACTCGCTGCAGTAGCGTGTGGGGAGAGGCGAGTTGTCTGTCGCGAAGAGCTGTGGGTTCGTCGCGAGGTCGTCCCAGGATGCCTGCAGCTTGCTCCGCTTCGGCTGCCCTGCCTTGTTGACCTGCTTGAGCGGCGACTCGCCCAGTGAGGGCGCCATTCGACCGCGGAGTCGGGACGGCAAGCGGGAGAGGTGTGCGGGAAGTCCGGGTCGTCGAGTCTGGCTGGTCTAGGGCAGTCTGGGTCGGCGAGTCTAGCTGTGCGAGTCTATCAGAGCGGTGATCCAGCCACAAGGAGCGTGTGTGTGCGGTGAGCGGGAGAGACTTGTTCGCTCGCTCGCCAGCTTGTCCTCGACCATCTCGACTCGTCGCTGAACGCTCGCTAGACAGTCTAGCTGGGACGTGTGCACTGCTCAAGATGCAGGCTGACCACGCAGACACCGACGCCATCGACTACTCGGACCTCGAGGCAAAGTGAGCGCGCTCTTTCCAAAGCTCATCACCCACGCCAACTCGCTCGCTCGCGGACGGGGCAGGCTGGGACACGGGCTGACACGCGTTGTGGACGTGCGACAGGTATGCCACCGAGTACGTCTCGCCCCTCGACTCGGTCGTCATCCTCGACGGCGCGCCCATTGTCGGCCAGGACAAGGTCGACCGCCTCTTGAAGGCCGTCGTAAAGGCTGCGGCAAAGGAGGCGGGCGTCTCGGTCTCGACACAGCAGATCGAGATGCCCCTCGACGAGCAGGGCCAGTCCAAGGGCTTCATGTTCGTCTCGCTCGACAACCCGACAGAGGCGCAGGCCTTCCAGCGCGCTCTCCACGGCCACGCGTTCGACAAGCGCCACACCTTCTCCGTCGTCCCCTTCACCGACGTCGATTCGTACGCCAACCTCGACGAGGAGTTCCACGAGCCGTCGAAGGAGGACTGGGCGCCGAGGGTGTGTTCCGCCCTTCTCTCCCTTTCTCTCGCTCGTCAGCTTCCTCCGGTCCATTCTCGCTCGCAGGAGCACTTCCGTGCATGGCTCGCCGACCCGGCAGGCCGCGACCAGATGATCCTCCACGTCGGCGACGACCTCCGCGTCTCGTGGACCGGCAAGACGGGTGTCGCAGATGTCGCTCACCAGCGTAATGTGCGTCTCTTTCCCGCCCAGCTTTCGGAACCCGTCGTGTTGACGCTTCCTACGACCCGCAGAAATGGACGGACCTCTTCACCCAGTGGTCGCCGCAGGGAACGTACCTCGCCACGATCCACTTGCAGGGCGTTGCGCTCTGGGGCGGCGCCTCGTTCGAGCGCATCAACCGTTTCGCGCATCCCGAGGTCAAGCTCATCGACTTCTCGCCCTACGAGCGCTACCTCGTCACCTGGTCTCCCCGCCCGATCGAGCCCTCCAACTCGCCTCTGTCGCCCTTCACGGACGAGGATGCCGGCAACAACGTCGCCGTCTGGGACGTCGTCACGGGCCAGCTTGTCCGCACCTTCCCGATGGTCGGCGTCTCGTCTGACCCGGCAAACGAGCTCAACAAGCGCGTCACCTGGCCCATGTTCAAGTGGTCGCCGGACGAAAAGTACGCTGCGCGCGTCACGCCCGGCCAGCAGATCTCCGTCTACGAGACGCCCTCGCTCGGCATGCTCGGCAAGAAGAGCATCAAGATCGAGGGCGTTGTCGACTTTGAGTGGGCACCGATGAACGACCGCGAGCGCGAGGCGCTCGAGGCGGAGCGCAACGGCTCGGCCAAGCCTGGCTCGTTTGTCCGCGAGAACAAGATCGCGTTCTGGATGCCCGAGGTCATGAACCAGCCGGCGCGCGTGTCCCTCATGAACCTCCCCAGCCGCGCCATCATCCGGTCGAAGAACCTCTTCAACGTTCACGACGTGCGTTGAGCTGTCTTCGTCCCTTATGTGTACACCAGACTGACTCGCTTGCCGTGGATAGTGCAAGCTGCATTGGCAGTCGAACGGCGACTTCCTCTGCGTCAAGGTCGACCGCCACACCAAGACGGGCAAGACCAAGTACTGCAACCTCGAGCTGTTCCGCTTGCGCGAGAAGGACGTTCCCGTCCAGGTCATCGAGATGAAGGACACGGTGATCGCGTTCGCGTGGGAGCCGGCAGGCCAGCGTTTCGCGCTCATCACCTCGAACGACCCGTCGCTCGCCAACCCCACAATCGGCCAGCTGCCCAAGACGACCGTCCACTTCTACGGCTTTGACCAGCGCAAGGGCGACTTCCTCCTCCTCCGGACGTTCGACGCCAAGAACGCCGCCGAGCAGAAGTACCTCAACAACGTGTACTGGTCGCCCAAGGGCCGCCACTGCCTCATCGCGACGCTCGGAAGCACGACCAAGTTCGACATCGACTTTTACGACATGGACCTCGACCGCGACGAGTCGTCCAAGGCGCCCGAGAAGGACGCCGGCGAGGCCATTCGCCTGATCACCAGCGTAGAGCAGTACGGCTTGACTGACGTCGAGTGGGACCCGTCCGGCCGCTACGTCGCGACCTACGGCAGCATGTGGATGTCGTCGGTGCGTTCGAGCGTCTCGCTGGCTGCTCGTTGCCGTTCGAGCTAACCTTCTCCCGCCCGCAGATGGAGCCGGGCTACTCTATCTGGGACTTCAAGGGTGTCAAGCTCGAGGAGACCAAAGTCGACCGGTTCAAGCAGCTCCTGTGGCGCCCCCGCCCGCCTACGCTCCTCTCGCGCGAGCAGCAGAAGCAGATCCGCAAGAACCTGCGCGACTACTCTCGGCAGTTCGAGGAGCAGGATCAGCTCGAGCTCGCGAACGAGAACTCGGAGCTTGTCGAGCGCCGGACGCGCCTCCTCGACGAGTGGAACGCGTGGCGGAGGGAGTGCCAGGACATGCTCGAGCGGAGGCGGAAGGAGCTCGGCAAGCCTCCCAAGGCGTCGCTTGTCAAGGCCGAGGAGGCGGCCGAGGCGGACGAGGAGGTCGAGGAGTGGCAGGAGGAGGTCATCGAGGAGAAGGTCGAGGTTGTCGCCTGAGGACGGGGCGCGTGATTCCGCTGTACTCTTGTTTGCGCGCGCAAAGCATTCTTCGCATTTGCAGTCGTCTCTGTGCGTAGTCTTCGACGTCGACAGGGAGAACGACCCGCGACCGAACGAGCTGCCGATCTCCGACGACGTCTGCTTGGACTTGGACCGCTCGCTACGCTACTCGCTTGTAATGGTTGCTGCTGCAGAGGGATCGCAGGGCAAGGCCTGGGCGACGCTGCTCACCAAGACGAGCTACCTCCAAGGCGCCCTCGTCCTCGCCGACTCGCTCGCACGGCACCGATCCAAGTACCCGCTCGTCGTCTTCGCCACGCAGGAGCTGCCGCAGGTCGCGAGGGACATTCTCGATGCCAGGGGGATCAGGATCAGGGACATCGACTACCTCGAGCCGCCCAAGGAGAACCGCGGCGAGTTGGACGAACACGATCGCAGGTTCGCCGACACCTGGACAAAGCTGCGCGTGTTCGAGATGACAGAGTTCGAGGTGCGTACCGTTGTCTCATACAGGACGCAAGCTGCGAGCAGATGCTGTTCCCGCTCGACAAGCTCTCGCTGACCTCTTCAACGCTCACAGAGGCTGGTCCTTCTCGACAGCGACATGCTGTGCGTGCGGAATATGGACGAACTGCTCGAGATGCCGCTCGACGATGGCTGGATCGCTGCCGCACACGCCTGCACTTGCAACCCTCGCAAACTCGCTCACTACCCGAAAGAATGGTCAGTCGGGCGTTCGGCTCACTCTCGGCTCGCACACCGTCGCTCACACTGTCTCTACAGGATACCCGAAAACTGCGGCCATACCCAAGCCCGCCTGACTACCCCTCTCGCTCCCTCCGACTTCTCCAAATCCACCCACGACCGGCTCAACTCCGGCCTCGTCGTCCTCCGCCCCTCCCGTTCAACCTTCGACGGCATCGTCTCCTTCCTCAACACCGACCCGCGCGTTGCGACCTACAAATTCCCCGACCAAGACCTCCTCGCCGATTTCTTCAAAGACCGCTTCCTCCCCATCTCGTACCGCTACAACGCGCTCAAGACGCTGCGGTATTGTCATGCCGAGATGTGGCGAGACGAGGACGTCAAGAACGTTCACTTTATCCTCAAGAAGCCGTGGTACTATACGCTGCCGGAAAGCGATCCCGATTACGAGGTGCACGCTTGGTGCGTCCGCTCTCTTGCTTCCTTCAGCTCATCTCTGGGCTGACGCACTCGCTTGCAGGTGGTGGAAGGCTTTCGACGAGCTCGAGGCCTCCTGGGGCGATGCGCCTCATTGGGACGAAATTGCGGCGACAGTCAACCGCGAGCCGCGACGAGACGATCTCAACTAGACGGAGGGCTTTCTTGGGAGAATGAGGAGGTGATATCTATCGATTGCAATGCTTTGCGTATCACTCGCTCGCTCGTCAAGGTCGCCAGCTGATGAGGACTTCGTCTGTTCGGAACCTGCGAGAGTGGTGGAGTCAGCGTGACATCCAGCGAGTCAAGTGAGATGGGGCGCTCACCGCTGCGTACACGACGTCTTCTCCAGCGGCGTCTCGTAGCCCATTCGGTAGCTCAGCAGCCCCGCATGCGCAATCATGATACCGTTGTCGATGCAGAACCTGCTCGAGCACAGCTCTGTCAGCAGAAGCGCTAGAAAGAGAGTATGGTAGAGCGGGGCGCACCGCTCGTCTGTCGCAAAGATGCTCCCACCTCGCTCGCCGACCATAATTTCCATCATTTCCTGCAATCGTGCGTTGGCTGCGAGACAGTACTCAGCGCCCGTCAAAAGACTTGGTCGAGCGATCAGCGACTCACAGCCGACACCTCCGACAATCAAGACCTCCTTTCCACCCGCATGAGCCATCGCCCGCTCCGTGATCTCGACCAACATCGCAAACACCGTCTCCTGTAGCGAGAAGCACAAATCTGCAGGCGTTATGATGTCCTCCTCATCCTCCGCAACAGGCGGGACGTCATCCACCGATCCTGCGTCTGCGTCGGAACCCGCTGTTCGGTCCGCCGCAAGCCCGATATTCTGCAACGCCGCCTGCGGTCCTTCCCCCTCCGCCCTCCGCCGCCGCTCCTCCTGCGCAACCATCTGCGCGCCCGTCTTGCCATTCACGGGCGTCGCTTGTCCAGTCGAGGCAGGTTTGGGCGAAGCGGAGGAAGAGGTAGGTCGGAAGCGAGGGTCGCGGGTATAGGCTTCTGCGGCGTGCAGGATACCGCCGAGCATGATGTCCATGCCTTTTGTCGCGTAAGGGATTGGGAGTAGTCGTCGGCCTCTGCGGGATCAGGCGTTAGCATGAAAGGCAGAGACTCGAGGGGAACTTGGACTGACTTCTTCGCCTCCTTCTCGATATTGGCGCCCGGACTAGGGTCATTGCTCAACCCGATAATGCGCGCGAACCTGGTCGCGCAAGGAGTCAGCGGGAGTCTTAGGCGAAACGTACGAGAGCAATGCACCGATCCAGGCAATTGCCCACCGCGATGTCGAGCGTCTCGCCAAAGATACGATACCGCTGCTGCGAATAAGCGATCACTTGGGTGTTGCCGCCTGAGACGTAGAGGACGATAGGGGAGGGAGAGGCGGTGATCAGGCGGCCGGTCTCGATGTCTGCTCGACGGAAGAAGAAGTCAACACGGGGTCGATGGTTGGAATGAACGCTCGACGCACGTCCGACGCAATGATTGACACCGACGAGAGGCTTGTTGTACATCAGGGCGAGCGTGCGGGCGACGAGAGCGACCGTCTGGAGGGGAGCGCCCATTCCGGGACCTGCAAAGCGGACGCAAGGTCAGTCGGTTCCTCTTGCGCTGGACTGGTGACCCACACACCCTTTGTGAAGCACACGACGTCCACATCTTCCATCGTCTTGCCTCCCTCCTGCAAAGCCTTCTCGACAACCTCGCTAATCCACCTCTTGTGGTGCCGTGCCGTATCGCTCGGCAAGAACCCCTCCCCAGGTGGCGTGACATACGTATGCCGGATGTTTGACAGGATCGAGACGGTCGCAGGGTCGCCTATTGCTGAGGGTGTACCTTGAGCTGATGAAGATGGCGGAGAGTGAAGGATGAGGCCGACGCCGAGCTTGTTGGCGGATCCTTCGAGACCGAGGGCGAGCAGAGGACGGGGAGGAGCGGGCAAAGGGGTCGGAGCTTGTTTCCTGCGGGTTGGCATCGTGACAGCGGGTGGTCGAGGTCAGAGAGGTTGGCGGAGAGGAGAGTTGGCTCTCTACATCTCGCTCGCTCGCCAGAAACAGCTTTTGCGATGTCTACCTTGCTCGATCTAGCCAACTTGGACCTCGCTAGCACGCCCGGCGCCACCCCGAAGCCTTCCTCAGCCCCAGCTCCTTCTGCTCTCCCGCCCGTCATCCCGACCGCTCAGCGCGCTCGCTCAATCAATGGGCAGCAGACAGACGTGCTTGTGCAGCTCTTTGCGGACAGGGTCGTCGTGGTCGTGACGCAGATGGGCAGGATAGGCTGCATGGTGCGTTACCCTCTCCTGGACTCGCATTGATGTTCGGCTGAAGAAATCGCCTCTTTCCTCGCAGATCCAAGTCTCGCCCCCTCCTTCCTCACTCTCCATGCTTCCCCCAATGCCTCCACCAACACACCTGCCTTCCGCCCCTCCCCAGAATCCACTCGCCGCGCTCCCCCGCCCCGACCCCTCAAGCATCCTCACACCCCTCTTCGGCGTCCCTCCCTCTCCACATCTCTCCTACCTGCACGACCTGTACGCCTCGCAGATCGGGGCGATCGTCTTTCGGAAGATGGGGGGAGGGGATGTGCTAAGTGGAGGAGCGAAGCCTGTTGTGCTGGGTATTGGGTTGAAGCAGCGGGCGAGCGGGGCGGAAGGTGAGGATGAGGACGATGTGGAGTTGACGCAGGCGGAGAGGGAGACGTTTGCGCAGGTTATGGAGATGGTGGGCGAGTGTCTGGGTTGAGGAGGACCTCGACTCTCGACTCTCGTACGTCTCGCTCTTCCTGCGAACTGCCCACTCCGACAGCGTGCTGACGAGTCCGTTGCGGTGCAGATATACCCCCGTACAGCATGCACACTGCATTCCCATACCCCGATTTCACCGTTCCGTCGCTTCCCACGACTGCAGCTATCGCGCTCCCCGCTCGATTCGACTCGCTCCTCCGATGGCTGTGTGGCCAGGAGACGTCTACCGACCCGTTCGAGCCTTGCTGGGCGGACGTTGGCCAGGATCAGAGCGGAGTCCGCTTTCTCCTCTTTGCCGACTCTCGCTTCGAGGTGGCTGGTCTACTTTCTCAGCTATGCAAGTCATTCCCGCTTCTAGCTCTATAGACGCACGTAATGAAGCTGTAGCTGGAGCGCGATAACGACGTTGGCGGCTCCACGGCCGGACGAGCAACCCGCGCGGGGTCGACGTCGGCGACTCCTCGCTCGCTCGACTTCACTCGCTCTGCTCGGAGTGTGCTGCTGCCAACGATGCACGCACTGCTAGATCCATACAAACCACCAGACAACTCACCCGCATCAAACTCGCTCGCTCTCCACCTCGACTCGTTCTATCTCGGACACACCGCGGACCACCAACGGCGCTCATCACGGCGACGGGGCAGGATGGGCTCGGAGAAGACGAGTGGAGTCGATGGGGACACGCTCGCACGGTCAGACCCGCCAGCGAGCAAGGGTCGCCGCTCGCCTGATCTCGTCCGCTCGTCTCGCTCGGCCACTCCCCAAACAGCGAAGCGACCGCCACTCCCGCCGCGCTCGCTCTCGAGACGCAGGTACAAGCTGCCTGAACCAGCAGCAGACGAATGCTGTGCGTGCTGCTGTACAGAGGCCGAGATGGGCGAGGATGTCATGGTCGGCGACGGAGGAGAGCCGGGTCTTCCTGCGGGTCGGCGAGCGTCGAGTGAGGCCGCCGCGCCGAGTAGGAGGTCGAGTACGGACAGCGAGCCTGGGGCGGACGACGCGACGAGCGCGATGACCTCCAGCAGCGAGTCTGTCTCGCTCGTCGCCAGCCTCGCTCCGTCGTCAATGTCCACCGTCCGCACCAAGCTGTTCGAGTCGGACGACGAGGACGACGACGGGGATCTGGACGACCGCGATGTGTCGTTCTTCACGCCCTCGACGCCCGCCTCACTCACGACGTCACCCCTCTCTCGCAAGTCGTCCATCTCGAAGACCGCCAAGTCGGATCCGCTCCTCGCGCCTTCCACCTCGCCAATTCTATCGTTCAAGGTCTCGCCGCAAGGGCACTGGATGCCTGCGCCAGCCGCGCCAGTCACAGAATGCGTATTGAGCGAGCTGGACTTGCCGGACGTCGTCAAATCCGCCTCCTCCTTATCGACGCCGCCTTCGTCCCCTCCTCGCGCATCCTCCTCTCCACCATCATCCCGTCCCTCGCTCCTCACCAAATCCCTCCGCTCTCTCTCGCGCCTCCCGAACCTCACCCTCCCGCGCTTCTCCAGCCCAGACTCGTACATCCCCGCCGCCCTCCTCCCCTCCGCCGCAGCGGACCTCGCAACCCTCCCACCAGGCTGGGGTCCCGCCGAGCGACGACGCGTATTGGCTGCCGAACCGTCGCATGCGGCGGACGAAGCCAGAGGGTTCAGTATCTCCCTCAGGAGGCGGAAAGAACCGTTCTTGAGAGCGCCGCCGCCGTCGCCGGTTGATGAGGTCGAGGCGGCGGGGATGTTGTGGGGCGCTGAGGAGCTTGATTTGCGGGAGAAGGAGACGGGCGACGAGGTCGCGGGCGCGAAGGTTGCGGTTGAGGATGCGCCGTCTGCGCAACCGGCTAGTCCGACGGACGACATTTCACCTCTACCGCCCTCGTCTACAGCGCCGTCTGTCGCGCCAGCCGCGACGACTCCTCCGGACCCCTCCTCCTCAGCCGCTTCGGTCTCGCCTCCCCAGCCCGTCCCGCGCTTCATCTCGAACCACCGCCACCTCCTGATGCTCTCCCTCGAGTTTGAGATGATGCGCCACGCCAAGATCCGCGGTCCGCTCAGGCAGCGCGCGGTTATCGTTCGTCAGGCGAGTCCGCCGCGGAAGGATGGGAGCGCGACGACGGCGAAGGAGGGGAGCAAGTTGCGGCAGGAGGTGTGTGTGTGAACCGTGTTGGGTTTGTGTTAGTACTTCGTCTCTCGTTTGTCGTTGTTGGGCGTAGTCGTCTTTCGTTCACTTTCCTCTCCCTCTTGTCTCGTCTCGCTTCCCTCGCCTGTTGTTGTCTCTATCGCGATACACCGGCTTCTCTCTTACATTCCTGTCATGTTATCGCGTTCGCTTCGATCCCGTCCAGCGCAAAAGAGAGCAACCTCACACTTCGCCTCTTCTTGCGACGCTCCGGCCGGACTCTGTCTGCGACGCTTCATCGCTCTCATCGCTTACCTCGCCCAGCGCCTGACCAGCTCCGACCATGTTTGTCGGTACGTCTGAACCCGCTCACTATGCACACCACAGCGCTCACGCTCGTCCTCTCCCTCCCCCACCGCGTCACCTCGCCCCACCTCATGCTCACCCCCTGCCCTCTCAGCCGCCGCCAAAGCCGGCATAACGATGCTCAAAGACGGCAACATCGGCGAGAAACCTCGCTCGTCCATCTCGGACTTGATCGACATCCTGTGTCTGGAGCGGTACGAGGAGGACAGTTATGAGGGACTGGCGGAGTTGGTCGAGAGCATCAATCTGCAGCCGCATACTGGGTGCGTCGGCGTCTTCTCCTGTTGGTGTCCGCTCTCGTCTGGACAGGCGGCGGACGGCCAGCGGAATGCGAACGGCAACTCACTCTCCTTATCCTGCAGACCTGCCGAGGCTTCGCGCGCTATCCGCAAGAAGGTGCGTCTTGCCGAGGACAGAGTCTCCTTGTAGCTTCCCGTGCCAGACAGAAGTCAGAGCGAGGCGGCTAACGGTACTCTTCCTCGTGCGACAGCTCAAGTACAGCAACATCCATGGCCAGCTTCGCGCGCTCACGATCCTCAAGACGATCGTCGAGAACGGCGGTTCACGCTTCCAGAGTCCGCCTCACCCTCCGTCCTCCCCCGAACTCGCACTGAACCTTCTCGTCCGCCCGCAGCCACCTTCGCCAACGACCGCCTCGTCGACCGAATCAAAGTGATGGCCGGCGACCCTCACACCGATCCCAAGGTCAAGAAGAAGCTCATGCAGGTGCTCGGGAGCTGGTATGTCCAGTTCAAGGACGACCCGAAGATGCAGCTTGTTGCGGGCTTGTACAAGAGTTGTGGAGGGGGGAAGACGGTGAGTCACGCGATTCTGGCCGTACTCCCACTGGCTTCTCAAATGTTGAAGCGAGGTCGGAGTGCTGAGTGCCAATGTCTCGACTTATCCTCTCGTCCCCTCAGCAACCGACCCGCTCCGCCGCAACCGACGCCTACGAAGCCCAACAAGCGCGCTACGAGCGCGAGGCCGCCCTCCGTGCCGAGCGAAAAGAAGCCGAGCGTCGCGCGCGCGAGGAGGAGAAGGCGAGGAAGGAGGCGGAGAAGGCGAAGAAGGCGGCGGCGATGAGGAGTGCGACGGCGCAGGGTGGGGCGAACAGGCGGAGGGTCAAGTTCAACTTTGAGCAGGTGCGCAGGGCTTCGCTGAGTCTCCCCAAGCTACTTGTACTGACGTGAGCGTGCTTGCGCAGGAGAAGCCGAAGATCATGGCTGCCGTCGGTCAGGGCACGCAGTCGGCTCAAGCGTGCGTCACCGCTTCGAGTTTCTGCATTTCCTCCTACTCACGCCTCGGTTTCTCAGTCTCGTCAACGCGCTCCAGCACGTCAACCGCGAGAAGGAGTCGGTCAAGGAGAACCTGCGCGTGCAAGACTGCCTCGAGAAGGCCAAGGCGGACCGCAAAGCCTTGATCCGGTACATCCAGCTCATCGACAACGACAGCGAGGGCGACTACATCGGCACGCTCATCGCGACGAACGAGCAGGTGCGCTTCGACCCGCTCTCCGCTAAGCCGGCTCGCTTTGCTAAATGGCGCGCTCTCGCAGATCATCAACGCTGTGCAGATGTACGACCGCATGTCGAAGCCTGTCGAGCTTGACTCGGACGATGAGGCAATCGAAGAAGCCAAGCGTCTCGCGGTCCAGCAAGGCCTGACCGTCCCGCCCTCCGCGACACCGAAAGACCACGACGACACGCAGAGCATCCGCTCGCGGCTGTCGGCATTCGACATGCAGGACCGCGAGATGGACAAGTTGCAGCAGCGGCAGCGGAGGAGGCTCGAGAGGCATCTGAGCTCGAGGAGCGGGGTGCCGCAGGTCCACCCCGACTTGCAGGACCTCGCTTTCGGCCCGACTGGCAGGTGCGTGTCCGTCGTTCTCTTAAAGTGCTCGCCGCGTCGCGCTGACGCTTGCGTTACACAGCTCCTCGCTCCCGCCGCCCATCCAGCCCCGCTCGCCCGAAGACGCCTACACCCACGGCTCGCTCTCCGACTACTCCGACTACTCTTCCGAAGACGACTACTCCGACGATGAGGCTTCCTCGCGTCCGGCTCACGCCGGCGGGAGCGGCACGACCCCAGCACGTTCGTACGCGCAGTATGTCAGGCAGGAGGACGAGCGGACCGGCACTGGCAAAGGCTTGCTCGACCCTTCGGCGCAGGAAGACCCGTTCGCGGATCCGTTCGCAGATCAGGAGGGTGACGATGCGAGCGCGTACGAGGTCATGACGCCTGGCATTCACGACAAGCGGCAGGAGTGGAGGGAGATTTGAAGAGCGGGCGGGTCCTGCGGCGGAGTGTACATACCCTTATCTAGCTTTCTCAGCATTGTGGCGACTCTGCTCTGTGCTTGCGCGTCTCGTCCAGGCAGAAGAGCTTCCCGATACAAGTTACCTATGCTACAGATTGGCCTCGTTCTACGGTCGCTCGAGACCTCTCCCACCATCTGGGGCGCCGTCTGCAAACTGCGCAGCGCCCAGATCCTCCCTCTTCTCTACTACTTCGCCCGACTCGCTCGCCCGCTCCTTCGCCTCGCCGACAGCCTTCTCCGCCTGTTCTTCGGTGTTCCCCTTCTGCAAGTTTATGCTGACCGTTGTTTCCTTCGCCTCTCCTCCCTCGCCAAGCTTCGCTTCCTCCGGCTTGACAGACTTGTCGTCCACCTTTGCCGAGTCCTCCTTCTCCGACTCCGGCTTTGACTCCTGCTCCGACTCCTGCTCCGACTCCTGCTCCGACTCTTGCGCCGACGCCTGTCCCGACTCGCCCCCAAACTCCACAGTGCTCGCCGTCCCGCTCGCCCTTCCCAAATCCGAGATGTCGCCCGACCTGAGCACGTTCGCATCAGCCCACTCATCTCCATCGTCCGGCCGCGGCGTGGAGCCTGGATCAAAGTCGTCTTCGTTGTTCGCGTCTAGGTCGGTCGGGTCGGAAGGGACGCTGGGGAGGGGTGGACTTGGCGGGAGGGGGAGTTGGCGCGTTGAAGAGGGAACGAAGCGGGAGGCAATCAGGCCAGAGATGTGCGAGGCCGCTGCGATCGAGCCAGCCGTGAGTGCTTGGGACGCCGACCAGCGGCGCGAGACGTTCGGCGGCGGCGCGAGAGGGTCGTTGCGAGCGAGTGAAGACCGGCGCGGGATGTCGTACGAAAGTGTATCGTCGTTCTCGTCGCTCGCGCCTGGACTATCGCCGATCCCGCTGCTGTTACTCCCGCCAAAGTAGCTCGACGAGCTGCGAGAGCGCGTGAAGACCTCGCTCGCGCTCGGGGAGGGGACGAGGAATCCGTCTGGTGCTGGAACGGGCTGAACCGTGACGGGGATGACGTGCCACTGCCTCCTGCGCCACTTGCGAAGCTCCCTCGAGCTCGACGTCCAGCGCGTAACGCCGAAAGAAGGGTCGGGTGCAGAGCGCAGAGCCTCGGCGGGGAACTTCTCGCGCCAGCCTGGCTCGAGGCGGACGATTCGGACGGGACGGTAAGCGGAGGGCTCGGTGTCAGAGTCCGTGTCCTCTTCTTCGGCGAAGCGGGGGGACGGCTTGGCTGGCAAGTCGGGCAACTCGCTCGTTGAAGTCGACGGGACAGGCGGGACCTCCTTCTCCAGCGCTTTCTCCGGCGGCGGAGGAGGCGGCAGCTCGTCTTTGTCTAATCCAGGCGACGGGTTGGGCGAAGCCGGCGCCGAGAACTTCCCACCGACGAACGCGCCAATCCGCCCTCCGAGTTCTGCAGCTCGACTTCCGAGTCCGCTGAGGATGGGCGGGGTGCTCCAGACTGTTGTTTCGGAGGGACGGCGCTTGAGCGGCACAGCCTCGACGATAAAGTCGTCTTGCTGATCGGGAGAGTCGTCGGGACCGAGGAAGGAAGGGTCGTAGCCGAAGAGGACGTGCAGGGTGGACGTGACCGGGTCGAGGCGGAAGCGTGGGACGGGGTGCGAGAGAGAGGAAGGATAGGTCGTGATCGGATGGGGGTAAGCGAGCGTCAAGCGAGAGTCTGTGGGACCAAAGCGGTCAATTGTGCTGAGCAAGCGGTGTTGCAGGAAGAGCTGGAACTCGCCTTCGACCTCGATTGCGCGGCTTGCCGCCGCCGACACTAGGTGGCCCTGTTCCTTCTCGTCAGCACGATGGGGAACAAGCCGTCCAGGAAGACCACGCACGTCCCAGTCTAGAAACCAAATCTGGTTGTTCTGCTTGTGTTGCAGCGAGAGACCCTGGAGCTGAGGCTGCTTGATCGGATGCAAGCCCAACTCTGAGCCTTCGTGCTGCTTGTGGCCGAGGAGGTCGAGCGTCTTGCCCTGCGCAGAGTTTCGTATGAGGAAGAAGCCGCGCGGCAGGTTGAGCTGGGCAAAGGCATGGTGGAAAGCAGGATGCGGGATATGCTGCTGCACCGAGCCGGCGGGCTGGATCTCGCGTTGCGGGACCAAGGGAGACGAGAGGGAGGCGTATGCGGGTGGAGGAGCGTCGGGTTCGCCGTACGAGTCGAGTGAGCCGCGCCGGTCGCCCATCTTGCACTGATCGGCTGTCAATGACTGTCTGTGCACGCTCTGCGTGTCAGCTAGCCCTGCGAAGCGAGCGCGACGATGGCCAAGGACCTCTTCCCGGGAGAGGAGGCGGGTCGAGGCTGGCCGCCAAGTGGGGCGATGCTGAGTGTATGCGGAATACAAACTGGCATTACTATTCCCTCCTAATGAAAGCAATACAATCAGCCCCTTGCCGCGGAGTCAATCGCGAGTCGCCTCTTCGCCTTCACCTTGATACCATGGCTCTGAACTTGTGGCTCCGTTGCGAGACGAAAGAGTTCGAGCACCGCTCGGCTCTCACGCCCACCACCGCCAAGCAGCTCATCGACTCGGGCAGGTTCTCCGTCACCGTCGAGCGGGACCCTCAGCGCATCTTTGACGATGAGGAGTTTGAGCGGTGCGTGCGACCGTTCTTGTGTGCGAGAATGCTGCTGACACCCTTGGGAACAGCGTCGGATGCAAGCTCGTCGAGCACAACTCGTGGCCGTCCGCTCCGCTCTCGTCGCCTATCATCGGCTTGAAGGAGCTCCCGCCGAACGACACCTCGCCCCTGCCGCACACGCACATCATGTTCGCTCACTGCTACAAGCAGCAGGGCGGCTGGGTCGACGTCATCTCGCGGTGGGAGGCGGGACAGCCGACGGGGATGTTGTACGACCTCGAGTTCCTCCAGGACGAAAAGGGCCGCCGCGTCGCCGCGTTCGGGTACCACGCAGGATTCGCCGGTGCAGCAGTCGGCCTCCTCGCGCTCGCCAAGCAGGTCTCGAGCGAGGGCGAGAAGGAGCGTCTCGGCGAGATCAAGCCCTACCCGAACGAGGGCGAGTTGATCAAGTTCGTCAAGGGCCAGATGGCGGTCATCGAGAAGCAACTCGGACGCAAGCCTCGTGCGCTCGTCATCGGCGCACTCGGACGGTGCGGTCGGGGAGCGGTCGACTTCTTCAAGGCGGCCGGGTTCGAGGACGACAACATCGCCAAGTGGGACATGGCAGAGACGGCCAAGGGCGGTCCCTTCCAGGAGATCCTTGACGGTGCGTCCGCTCACCCGAGAAGCGACATCCTAGAGCTGACCCCTCCTCTCGCAGCCGACGTCTTCGTCAACTGCATCTACCTCACCTCCAAGATTCCCTCGTTCATCTCGCCTGAATCCATCGCCGCTGCTGGTGACAAGCGTCAACTGCGTGTCGTCGTTGACGTCTCGTGCGACACGACCAACCCGAACAACCCTATTCCCATCTACTCCATCAATACCACCTTTGACAAGCCCACCGTCGACGTTGACGGGTATGCCATCTTCTTTCCGTCTCCTAGGGCGCACCTCTGACGTTTTCTGTCACGCAGCATCACCACCGGCCCTCCCATGACGGTCGTCTCGATCGACCACCTCCCCACGCTCCTCCCGCGCGAAGCCTCCGAAGCCTTCTCGACCGACCTCCTCCCCTCGCTCCTCACCCTCCCCGAAGCTATCGCCGAGCGCCAGCCGCGCCAGGGCAAGCCCGTCACAGCTGCGGATGTTGGAAACGGTCCGGAGCGCGTGTGGAAGCAGTCGGAGGAGCTGTTCTGGCGCGTGTTGGCGCAGGCGCAGGCGGAGAAGAAGCAGTGAGCGGCGGTCTGAACTGGGCTCGAAGGCTGGCCGCGCTTCTGTCGTACCAGCGAGCGCCTGCTCTTCCTCGACGACCAACGCCTCGTTCTCCTCCCCTCTCTTTCCTGAAAAGCGGGTCTCTCGCTCACAGTCGCAATGCACTTCTTTAGCAGTACCAGTCGCCAGTCCTGCGAGATTGTGTCGTGTGTTCGCTGCTGGCCGCCCCGTCGTCCCTTCGGAACTTGCGCGACACTCGCTCTTCTCGCACCGCTGCGATAGCCTCGCTCGACCGCGCAGACACTTGTACAGCTCGCTTCAGCTGCTCAGACGCGCGCACACCGCCCAGCCAGCGCCGGATCACCCTTCACGCTCGACCCCTCCCCGTCCTTGATCGCGGTTCTTAGCCATGCAGTCCATCAAGACCGTTTGCGTGGGTGATGGTGCAGTGGGAAAGGTGCGTCGCTCGTGCCACGCTCGCTCGGCCACCCAGCGCGCCTGTACGCCCGCTGACACGGTCACACTCCCACAGACTTGCCTCCTCATCTCGTACACCACCGTGCGTCCTCCTCGCTCGCGTCGGCTGACTCGCTGCTGATCTCGTTGTTCTCACAGAATGCTTTCCCCGTGAGCTGCGACGTTGCCGGACGACCCGAGCGCGACGACAGCCAACTGACCTCCCCACTCGCCGCCTCCCTCTCTCGCAGGGCGAATACATCCCGACAGTCTTCGACAACTACTCTGCCAACGTCATGGTCGACGGCAAACCCGTCAACCTCGGACTGTGGGACACGGCAGGACAGGAGGACTACGACCGCCTGAGGCCGCTCAGTTACCCTCAAACCGACGTCTTCCTCATCTGCTTCTCCGTTGTCAGCCCACCCAGTTTCGAGAACGTCCGAACCAAGGTGCGTTGCATTTGCTCTCCCATGTCCTAGAGGGGCGCGCTGACGCGTGCCTTCACGCAGTGGTACCCCGAAATCTGCCACCACGCACCCAACATCCCCATCATCCTCGTCGGCACCAAGCTCGACCTGCGCGAAGACCGCGAGACTATCGAAAAGCTGCGCGAGAGGCGTATGGCACCTATCGCGTACCAGCAGGCGGCGGCAATGGCGCGCGAGATTGGCGCCGTTCGGTGCGTACTCGCGTCGATCCTCTCGCGTGCTGTGGGGCTGACCGAACGCGATGTGCAGGTACATCGAGTGCTCGGCGTTGACGCAGAAGGGACTCAAGAACGTGTTCGACGAGGCAATTCGCGCGGTTCTCGCACCCGCACCTCGGGAGAAGAAGAAGTCGAAGGGCTGCGTCGTCTGCTGAGCCCGCCGTATCCGTCGCCTCGTTGGATCACCTCTTGCCGCCCCCAACGCGCCGTCTTGCCGCTTCCGCCTTTACCCTCGTTCCGACTCTTTCTCCGTCCGCCGCAGGCACCTTTCCCCTCTATCCTTCTTCTCGCTTCCTCTTCCCCTCATTTGCAGCATAGTATCTCCTACACCTCGCAGTCCAGCTCGTTATCCCTGCGGTCGACCTCTCCCACACCTTGCGGTTCCCTTCGCTCCTACACATCCTTGTTTCGCTCTCTCCCGCGCTTTCTGTCAGTTTCTCAGCTGTCGGGTTGTAATGACTTGTGCATCGGTCTTCGCAACGATGTCCTGGCACGCGAGGAACGTCCTTTATTCCTCGTCGTCGCTGTTCAGCAAGTCCTCCTCTTCCCGCCCATCTAGCGCCAAGACCAACCGCCTGATCAGGCTACAAGTCGACCACAAGTGTCCGTCATGTCGCATCTCGTACCACCAATTGACCGCGATCGCAGCCTGCACTCCCTTTCCCTGTCCGCCCGGTCCCCAGCCAACGTCTTGCTCGACGAAGTGGTACCAGAGCGCAGGGAGGTAGAGCATGTCCCCTGGATGGAGAGTGACCTTCATTGGTCGTGCGTAGGCGTAGCGAGGGAAGCGAACAAGGTCGGGCGCGAGCGGGTCGACGGGGATCCAGGGGAGAGAGGTTGAGGGACAAGTGCGGTTCAGGGTGAAGGAGGATGTCTCTCGTGAGAAGGAGTAGGTTGCGTGGGGGAAGACTTGCTCTGCGCGGTCACAGGGTCAGCGCTAGAGGCTCTGGCTGAGGGAGACGAAGCCCTCGACGCACCGTGGAGACAGTACGCTTCGGTCGGCGGGAGCAGCGTGAAGGTCTTGCTTCCGCGCACGACCATGTAGATGTTCTCGTAAGGATCTGCGCCGGGTATATCAGACACTTTCGAAAGTTCGTTGGACGGAGGAACACACCTTTGTGCAGCGAGGTCTTGCTTCGACTGCCGCCGATCCAGATGTTCGCAACTTCGGGTGGATCGCCTGCCAGAACGCAAGTCAACAAGAGCGGTTGACCGAGAAGCAGAGAGAACCCGCCAAAGACTTCGCGTGCGAAAGCTGGACCGTCCGTCCCAACATCCTTCTGTAAAACTGCGTACTCCTCCGCCAGGTTGCCATTCTGCGACTGCAGGTAATAGACCGGGCCCATCTGCGTTTCTTTGTCCTCGCTCAACTTGGAGAACAGACTGCCCAGCGACATGTCGACGGCTGAGAAAGGTGTAGCATCGTGAGACGGAGCGAAGCCGAAGGGAGGGGTATTGCGCACTCGCGGGCTCGACGAACACGTCGTCGACAATCGCGTCGGCATTCCTGATAACCGAAAAGACTGAGCACGCGACGCCGAAGAGCAGGACGAAAGGCTCACCCCCTCGGAGTGACAGAGATGGACAATGCTCGTCCAGCGAGCTGCTCCACCAGATAGTCGTCCGTCCATCGCTCCAAAGCACGTATTCGCTCCGTCTGCCCGGCTCGCCGCACGACCAGCGGACGATTGGCGGACGTGAAGCGGGCGAAGTCGAGCGCGGAGGGAACGGCACTGAGCTCGGCGACAGACGCAGGATTGAGCGCCTGGTAGTCCCGCACGAGCTTCCTGAGACTTTTCTCGATGGGAGAGATGCTCATCGTGGCCTGCGAAGCGAGTTGAGTGGGTCGAAGTGAGGAGGAGATGAGCGAGGGGCGGTGCTGGGCTGTCGAGGGTGTCCTTGAGCGGTGCTTGCGAGTCCAGCGAGTCTCGACAACGTCACAGGGCTATGCAAGGAGGTATCATTGCGATGCGACAAGCGGTATGGACACAGACAACATCCTACGACATCGAGCGCTTCCCTAACGGCCGCCATTGTTCGCCCACCTGCCCGCAAGTCCCGCCAAGCCTGCCGCCAGACCTGCACCAGCGCCAGGGCGCGCGGGACCTGCGCCACCCGCGTTCGCCCTCGCCGGAGGAGCGGCGTTCGGCCTCGGCGGAGCAGCGCCGTTCGCGTTGGCTCCTGCGTTGGCGTTGCGCGGGGGAGCGGCGGCCGGGTTGGCAGCAGCTGGCTGAGCAGCGGGACGCAGCGCCGGTGCACCTACGTTGACGCGAACGGCGGCAGCCGCAGCGACACCGCCAGACTGAGCACGCGGCGCAGCGGGAGGGGGAGGCGCGAAGCCAGCACCGTGGGCCCCGACTCCCGCACCTCCGGCGTTGGCGTTCGCTCCTCCAGCCGGGCCATGACCACCGAGACCGCCGCCAAAGAGGCCGCCGAGCCCTCCGAGTCCGCCGAGTCCGCCGAGGTTGAGCGGGATGGGGATGACTCCGCCGGCAGTGGTAGGCGAGTCGCTCGAGAGGTGGAGGCAGCAGTTGCGCTGAGCGGTCGCGTCCTCCATAGCGCGGATATCGGCGTCGGACCAGCTCAAGTCGTCGTCCTGCACAAAGAAGACCGTCAGCGAAAGGTGATCGATGGGCGGCGAGCTCGGCTTACGATGACGGTCAAGCAGGTCATGCCCCTCGCGACCTGCGTCTGGAAGGGTTTCGTGTACTTGGAGCCGCTGTGAAGGGGAGTGTGAGCGATAGGACGCGTGGAACAGCCGGTCCCGACGTACTCGGCGCGAGTAAGCGTCTTGTTGCGCGTCACCGTCTTGTTGAGGAGCGTGGCAAGCGTCTTGGGCACGATGGTCGGGCAGCGACCGAAAGAGATGCTGTGAAATGCAGTTATTAGGAAGAAGCCCTCCTTCATCGAGCCGACTCTCCGACGCACTGAGTGAGGCTGGGAGGGAAGGCGCTGAACACGCTCGTCGAGGCGTAAGGTCCGATGATGTTCAGGTTCTTGAGGTTCGGCAGGTATCCCATGACGGCGTCCAGGACATAGGTGTACTCGGCGATCTTCGAGAGGTGCGCCGACGTCGGCTTGCCCGGCTTGTAGTCCTTCGGGCGAGCAGGGAAGGTTGGCTTGGGAAACCCGGCGACCGGCTTCGGTGCGGGATCCCAGTTGGCGGGAAGGTTGAGGTCGAGCACCGTGAGATGCGTGCCGAAGGTGAGCAGGGTCGAGGCGAGTTCGTAACGGCTGAAAAGATAGCCGGGCTTCTGGAGCAACAGGGTCTGGAGAGTCTGACGGGACTGCATATGTTCGCTGGTGTTAGCCTGCGTCAAGCTCGAGCGAGGGCTCATCACGCACGTCCTGGAGGATGAGGTCCATCTCGCTGCCGGTCAGGTTGAAGCCGAAAAGCTGGAGCGACTTGAGGCCGTGCGGCATCTTCCTCTTCCCCTTGGTCAGCTCCTCGCCCTCAGTAGCCTCCTCAGGCTTCGCGTCCTCGTTCTCGCTCTTCTCCACCGACTCGCCAGCTTCGCCATCCTTCTCCTTGGTCTCCCCCTCCTTGAGCTTCTCGGCCTCGCGCTTCCTCAACCACTCCTCATTCTCGAGGTCGTCAACAAGATCCCACATCTCGTCCTCCTCGAAAGCCGGGCCGTCCTCGGCGGGACGAAGGTCGACGACGATGAGGTTCTCGAGGTCGAGCCAAGACTGCTGCATCAGCTTGTAGAGACGAGGTGTCGTGATGCGGAACGGGTGCTTCGGGTCGGCGGAGGAGCCGAAGTCGATCGTCTTGAGGTGCGAGAGCGCGGCGAGGGCTTCGAGAAGCGGTTTCCTGCCAGCATGGCGGTGTGAGCAACGCTGACGACTCAGAACACGATAAGATGACGCACGTGGCACTCTTGAGGAACTGCGGGCGGATGACGAGCGTCTCGAGGTACTGGCACAGGCGCATGATGTCAATGTAGACCTGGCCGCCGCCCCTACCGAGCGAGAGCGAACCCTCCGGTTCAATCCAAAGGTGCTTGACGAGGTCGGCGAGGTAGTTCTTCTTGACAGGGTCGCCCTCGCTCGTCGCGCCGACCAGCTCCTCGCCCTTGGTGTAGGCGGCAGGCGTCTCGCTCGAAAGCGATTCGCGGAATCTGCTGGCCTGGTAGGCGCTGAGGAGGTGCACCTTGCGGTACAAGGTCTTGCGCGAGGCGTGAAGGAAAGGGCGATTGATGAAAAGGAGCGGGAGAAGCGGGTCGAGCGGAAGTCCGTCTGGGTAAATCTTGCCCTCATCCTCATCCGAATCGACCTCGTCGTCCTCGTCTTCGTCCTCCCAGTCCTCGTCGTCCTCGTCTACGTCGTCCTCCTCATCGTCACCGTCGCCATCCGACTCCTCGTCGCTCTGAACAGTCACGGCCGACGCCGCAGGAGTCCCGCTCGCCACAGTGGGACGATCGATCGGTTCAAGAGGCGGCATGTCGTCGTCGCTGTCGGCCGCCGCTGTCGCAGCCGGAACTGGCGCGGCTGACGAGGCAGCAGCAGGACGGGAAGAGGGGACCTCGTCAATCGCTTCGAGAGGCGGCATGTCATCGTCCGAATCGGCGGTCGGGGCGGCAGCGCGAGCAGTCGTCGAAGACGGGATCGGCTCGAGCGGCGGCATCTCGTCGTCCGTGTCGGGGCGAGCAGTCGGAGGCGCGCGACCAGCCGGAGTCGAGGAGGATGTGGCGGGCACCACGCTTTCGAGCGGTGGCATGTCGTCGTAGATGCTGTCGTCGGTCGCGCTTGTCGTGGACGGCTGGGCGGCTGGGCGAGAGGCAGCTGGAGCGGGAGTTGCACGAGGCGGACTGGTCGACTGCGTCGTGCTGTTGTTCCGCCCGCCGAAGAGCGGGTTCGTGAGAGACGAGAGGAAGGAGAATGGATTGGATGGGGAGGTTGCGCTAGCACCACTGGCAGGCGCTGGTGCCACGTTGTCGACGCTTTCGAGCGGAGGCATGCTGTCATTGTCGCTGTCGTCCGCCGGTCGTGCCGCAGCAGTCGACGTTGATGCAGTGGTTGACGCCGATTGAGAACCGGGAATCGCTATAAAGGTGCGCAAGGAACGTGAGCCGAGGTGGACAAGCGCTCGGAGGGAGTCACAACTCACGCTCGAGCGGCGGCATGTCGTCGTCCGAATCGGTGGGAGCTGCAGGCACCTGTGCAGGCGGTGGCGCAGCTTGTACCGGTGCGAACGGGTTGGCAGCGTTAGGTCCGCCAAACGCGAAGGGGTTTGCGGCGTTCGCGTTGCCTGCTCCAGCGCCGGCAGCTCCCGCTCCAGCTCCCGCTCCGCCTGCGGCCGCTCCGAGCCCGCCTGCACCATTCGCACCGAGCGCACCGCCGAAGAGGCCGTTCATCATGGCGAGGATCGCATCTCCTGCACCGCCGAGCGCACCGCCGTTCTGACCGGGAGGTGGGACGTCGGGGTGCGAGAGGCGATGATGGTCTTGGATGGAGAGGTGCTCGACGTGCTCGATGATGTGGAGGATGATCTCGGGCGGCAAGTCGTTGAGGGTCAGCTTGGGCGAGGAGGACTGGGTCGCGCGAGGAGTCGGCATGGCGACGGCGGCTCTGGGCGGGTTGCAAGGGAGATGCGGAGCGGGTGTGGATATCCCGGTGCCGATAAGCCGCTGACCGGGCTACCAGAGGGCGAAATGGGCGGTGAAATCGCGTGCAGTCGAGAGGAGCTGATGAGAAAGGTCAAGGGGTGAGACGGCGTGGGTGTCGCTTAGGGCGGGACGAGGCTGTCGGTACAAGCTCTTGTAGCCTCTGTGCGCGTCCTGGAGCTCTCTTCAGCTAGTCACAGCGGATGTGCAGCGGACGAGCGGGGATGCCAAAGAACAAGGGTTCGAGGCGAGCGTCAGTCGAAGACTCCACGCTCGACACGGCTGAGCGGGCGCGTAGAGATGCCCAGCAAAGGCGTACAGCCGACTGCGCTCGCGTTAGATGCGCCGAACCCGCTCCCACGTCTCCGCTCGCCGTCTTCGCCCTCTCCCCTCGACTGGATTCCCGTCGTCTCGCTGCCGGTCCAATGCAGGCTGGAACACTTCGAGGAGGGACTTCTTGAACTGGTCTTGCAACCCGAGCACAGCAGCTCGACCATCCTGCGGGCGGATGTCCAGGCAGACGACGAGCAACCGGGAGAACGGCTCTTCGAGCTGGACGGATACGCCTGCACGCGGCGGATACGACGTAGGATACTGCCGAACAGGCCACAGTTCGACTGGGCGATGGAGCAGGAGTGCCTCTTCTACGAGCGAACGACGCATGACTCGGAGGACGACGGGGAAGGTCTTCTCCTCCTTCTCCCCGACTTCGAGCAACTCAAGACGGAGCAGCCCGACGGTCGATTGCCCTACTATCATCCTCAGGCCTCCGCTCTCGCTTTCCGCTTCCTCCCACGGCAAACAGACGCCGCCCTCCTTCGAATCGACCTGATCCCGCTACGTTCCCAAGCCGTTTCTGGGCCCCTCCCGCCGACCGACCGCCTCTTCCGAACATGTCTCGCTCTCGTCAAGTTTGCCGGCAAGCTCTGCACGGGAAAAGCCGACGGCTGGACGAAGCGGATCCACCATGACCTTCTCGTTGGCAAGGAGGAAGTGCAGGATCTGTACCAACAGCTCAAGGACAAATACAAGTGCGTTTACCGTCCCCTATCACTTCCGAAGCCGCACTGAGGCAACCTCCAACGGTGGACAGAACTGACATCGAGTCTCAATCGCCTCGGCTCACGTTCAGGTGGATGCTGCACAACTGGCGCGAGTCGACCGACGCGACGAAGCACGTCTTTGAGGACGTCGCTATTGCCGCATGGTTGATCGTGTTCTGGCGCGGCATGTACGCCGACTGTGGCGGAAGGCCGCCCGGAGGATTCGTCGATGTCGGCTGTGGGAATGGCCTGCTGTGCGTTCTTTCGCTTTTGGCGTGCGACATAACTCTTATTGATCTCACGTTGCTCGCAGCGTCTTCATCCTCGCCGCGGAAGGCTACCAAGGCTACGGCTTCGACCTTCGCGAGCGCAAGTCCTGGGCCTCGTATTCGTCACCGACTCCCGACCTGCGCGTCCGATCCATCAACCCGGTCGACTTGATCTCACACGCCTTCGATGATCCGCCCTCGGAATTCTCGGCGGACGACGACCTCGCCTGGCCCTTCCCACCCGACTCGTTCCTCATCTTCAATCACGCCGACGAGATGACGCCCTGGTGCGCGCTGTTTGCCGCCATGACCACTGGCGACCGCGTCGGCTTCCTCAACATCCCTTGCTGCCTCCACGAGCTCGTTGGTCGATTCGAGCGACAAGCCTACACGATCCCGGACGACTACCTCTCGGCCCTTCCCTCTCTCTCGCCTTCCGACACAGTTGACACGACCTCTTCAGTCACGGTAGACGATCGCTACCCGCTCCTCCGCCCCTTCTACGCCGCCTCCCCCGTCTCTTCTTCCACCTCCTCAAGCGGCGCCTCCATCCTCGGCGGCCGCTACCACGCCTACCAGCTCTACCTCGCCCACCTCACCCTGTTATGCGGCTTCCTACCCGAACGTGAGGCGCTGCGGATCCCCAGCACGAAGAACTTTGGGATCGTTGGGCGGAAGAGGGTGTGGGATGTTGCGGGCGCCGACGGGGAGACGGTTGCGGAGGCCAAGGCGAGGGTGCGCGAGGAGGTGCGGAGACTGGTGGAGGAGGTGAAGCGGAAGGGGGAGTGGAGGGCGAGGAAGCCGGAGGGCAAGGCGGGAGAGAGGGAACATTGATAGAGATTAGACGGCGTGCTCGCATCGCAATGAGACCTACTCTCTCGCTTTCCTCGTTGTTCGTCTGCTGGGCTGAAGTGGAGAGAAACAGCGCTTCTATTCTACAAATCTACGTCGTCTACCCGCTCATAACAAGTCGAGCCAGTATAAGATTCGTCCCAAGGTGGACGAGTCCGAACCAGACAACCCTATACAGCACCGCCGGCGCGAACACAGTCAAACTGAACAGGTGGTAGCGGAACCAGGTCGCGCTCAAGGCGAGCGCAGTGAGTGCGAGGGTATGGAATGGGGTGAGGTATCGGAGGGTAAGTGAGCGCAGAGGGTTGGGTATCGTGTGGAGCGAGAGGGAATGGAGGATCGGGAGCGAGAAGTTGGAGAAGTAGGTGAGGAGCGAGACGAGGGCGAACGAGTAGGAGGAGAGGCCGTTGTAGGCTTGTGAAAGGTCGACGCTGTAGGGTGTCAAATCGTCAGCGTGTTCCGCGACATGCGCCGAAGTGAGACTCACGATGCCAGCGAGTTTGACCCGCCGAGACCGAAGAAGCCGGTCGCCTGGAACGCCGCGACAAGGAAAGCGAGTTGGGCGGGCGAGGCGTCCGCTCTCCGCGCTAGTCGGCTCACAGCCTCGTGCTGGATCCAGAAAGCGCATATGAGAGGCACGTTGGCTGGTCTCGTCAGAGACATGAGGAGGAGCGACGCGTGAACGAGGGTGAGAGCTGTCAAAGCACGAAAATCAGCTCTTTTTCGCGCAAGCACGGGTTACCCATTCACGCACTCGAGCGCCAGCTTTGTCCTCCTTCTGCTCTGTGTGACATGAGCCGCAAGACTGCCCACGCAACGCCGCAGATCCAGTACCCTGCCCTTGACAGCGCCTCCGCGTTGTCCAAGTCGAGCTTCTCCAACGCCTTCGCAAGCGATCCCTGCGCGTCCTCCGGCATCGAACGCGTCCTGTGCATCGCTAGCCCGACGACGACTTGCATGGCGACCAGCACGGCGAAGACGGCGAAGGTCGCGGATTTGGCGATTGCCTGTCCGACAGTTGGGCGAGAGCGAGCGAAAGTTCGGGACGCTTGTGCCAAAGCGCTGAGGGCGACGATGAGAGGAACGAAATAGCTGATGAGGATGAGGGCGAAGGTGAGGCGCGGATATAACGACAGGACGAGCGAGAGCGAGGTGTTCGGCACATTCTTCTGGCCTGCATGCAAAGAGTGTTGTGGTTAGCTCGTTGTGAAGGGGATGCTCGGGAGACGGCAGCTTACCGTTGTGCGCCCAGCTGCGGTATATGCGAATCGAGGCGGCCGCAAGGATGAGCGTGAGGCGTTCTGTCCAGCTGAAGGTGGGCCTGCGAAAGTTGACAAGGTCAGAACCGGCGGTGGTAAGCGAACGGATTGGCACGTACCGGATGGCGAGAAGGACGAGCCCAGTGGCGCCAAAGAAGTACCATAACTCGTGTTCCTCCTCAATGAAGCTCGTCGCGAAGAACGACCCGAGGTAGGCGACCAGCGCGAGCCCGACCGTCCATCTCGTTTGCTTCGTCTCGACTTGCCAGACCCTTTGACAGAGCGAGAGGGCACCGATGGATGCGAAGACGAGGATAAGCAGGCCGGAGTAGAGAGGAAAGAGCTGGTAGGAGGATGAGGAGGCGAGGAGACGGTCTTGCGCCAAGCGGAGGAACTGCGACGAGACTGTCAGCGCATGATAGTGCTTGATCCATGCTCAACAGCGAGACGCACCTCGTGCTGGGCTTCAATGCTCGAGCGAAGCAAGTCTGCAAGCGAAGCATTCGAGTTGCCGGCCGCTTCCTTCGCCAGCTGATCGACCGCGGCGACGCCTGCCGACGCTGACAGTACCTCCACCAGTTGCCTCACATTGGCTGCTAGCGCTTGAGCGAGGGCTGTATCCGAGCGAGTTAGCGAAGAACAAAAGAGGGGCGAGAGGAGAGCGTACCAGCTGGTCGTAACGCCTCGACCGCAGACGGGACGAGCTTGCCCATCGAGTTCCTGCAGGGACAGGATGTCAGTGCCTTCAACATGGTTGAGCTAAGAGGAGGAGTCTTACTTTGGCATGCCCAGGTCGAACAGTACGGCAAGAGTTGGAACGAGGTCGATCTGCTGAATTACTTCGTGCAGCCTGTACGAGCTAGCGTGCCGTGTCGGAGGGACTGGTGCCTTGGTGCGAAGGTTGGGCGAGGCTAGGAGGAGAGCCTGCGACGATCATGTCAATGTTCCGCTCGAGAAGGATTGGTTAGCAATTCGTACCGCCGAAGTCTCCGCTTCTGTCGAGCCGCCGTGGTTGCCGCCCTGTAAAGCGGCCGTCAGCAAACAGCGAAGGCGGTAAGAGGCGTACTCGCCGCTCACCTCGGTCATGCCGTGATCGCCGACGAGGACAAGCAAGCTCCGCTGGCCATCTTCCGCATCTCGTCGTTCGAGGTCGCGGTAGATACGCTCGACGACTTGATCCATTTCTTGCTGCTTGGACGGCATGAGCGGGCTGCGTGGTGCAGACAAGGTCAATGTAAGCAGGGGAAGGACGATGGTGGAGATTCGCACCTGCGAGGTCCACCGAGGTGACCGACATGGTCGAGGCCGAGGTAGTGCAGTATCAGAACGTCCCATTCGGCTGGCGCGTGCGCAGAGTCGCGTCGTTCGGACTCCGTGGCTGAGGCGAGAAGCGAGTCGAGGTGGCGGGTGACGTTCGTGTCGACCGTGACGGTGTCCTGCTCGCGCGCAAGACGATGAGTGCCTGAGCTTGACAAGGTTAGGCTGACCGCACGCACCGACACGAAGAAGCTGCTGACTCCGTCGGTCCAGTTGAACCACTCCTTCGGGAACAACCTCAACCACGTATCGTCGCCCGCAAAGACGATCTTCTTGCCTTGCATCGCCATCTGGCGGACCCACGAGTCTACACGCTCGAACGCGGCGCTTGTGACGGACTCTTCGACGACGTTGAGGATCGAGTCGAGGAAGGTTGGGTTCGACCCGGTCGTGAGCGCTTTCAGGCGTGGGAGGGTCACAGTCGGGGCTTGGGCGACAGCGGTGTATGGGAGAGCTTCGCCTGAGTCGACGAGGCTGCGGACGAAGCACAGGCGGGGCGTTCGTAAGCCGCAGAATGGCTCAAGAGCGGGAAGTTCGGGAAACTCACGACTGCACAAAGGTCATGTGGGAGTTGGGGCCGAACGCAAAGTCGCTGGCAGTGTCAAGCGTGTCAGGATTGAACCAAGCGAGCTCAGTACGCAGCCTAGGGTGGAGGGAAGGAGACGAACGCTCGGAGGGCGTCGACAACGACGAAAGCCAAGCGGGAGAACGCATCTGACCGCTCGCTCGCGCCAGCGTCGTATCTGCGGGACGTCTGTGCATAGTCCTGTGCCGGAGAGAATCCAGCCAGCAGTGGCTTGACGGGGAAGAAGCCACGAGCGAAGCAGGCGAGTCCGGCGAGTGCTGCGACGACGACGGCGACGTGAGCCGTTCGCGAGGGTCGAGCCCGACTCTGCGAGGCCCTCATGGCCCTAGCTGGCCCAGTCAGTCCTCTCGCGAGGTCGTGGTGGTCGAGTGAGAGGGATCAGCGAGTTGTAATGGGCTGAATACAAACTGTTTGTAATGAAGATTGCAAGTGGCAGAGCGCGCCCTGGCGTCGAGTCTTTTCTCATCACTGCTCGCCCCCCGGCCTGCTGTCCTCGTTCCTCTCTTTTACCCCGACCAGAGCAGCCACAGGCTAGACAGTCGCCCGCCATGGTCAACTTCACCGTCGGTGCGTCGTCCTCGTCCCTCGCGCCGCCCTCCGAGCTCAGTGCTGACTGGCCACTCCGCCGCGCCCGCTCCACAATGCAGACGAGATCCGTGAGCTCATGGACAAGCCCACCAAGTGCGTATAGGCCCCTAGACGACACCGGCAGCCGCCCGAGAGGCGTGTTGGCGGCAGGAGGACGAGCGAGCTGACGTTTCCTCCACTTTGTGGGAACCCGTGTGCAGCGTCCGTAACAGTGCGTTGAGCCCTCCTACGACGTCCTACGAGTACCCAGACTGACAAACCATCCCCCCGCAGTGTCCGTTATCGCCCACGGTACGCTCGACCTCCGACCTGCGATTCGAGGGGGAGGTGCTGTTCGCGGCGGGGAACGCGTGGGCTGACTTTGTGCTCGCTCGTTTGCTCGTGCAGTCGACCACGGCAAGTCGACCCTCACCGACTCGCTCTTGTCGAAGGCCGGTATCATCGCCTCGGCCAAAGCTGGCGACACCCGTGCTATGGACACTCGTGCCGACGAGCAGGAGCGCGGTATCACCATCAAGTCGACCGCCATCTCGATGTACTTCGAGCTGCCGAAGGACGACCTCCCCGACGTCAAGCAGAAGACCGACGGTGCGTTAGCGCCCTTGCCAAGCGAGTGTGGCGGAACAGCTTACTGACTCGCTTCCTCGTCTCGTCTCGCAGGCGGCGAGTTCTTGATCAACCTCATCGACTCGCCCGGTCACGTCGACTTCTCGTCGGAGGTTACCGCCGCTCTCCGTGTCACCGACGGTGCCCTCGTCGTCGTCGACACCATCGACGGTGTCTGCGTCCAGACCGAGACTGTCCTTCGTCAGGCTCTCGGCGAGCGCATCAAGCCCGTCGTCTGCATCAACAAGGTCGACCGCGCCCTCCTCGAGCTCCAGATCGCCAAGGAGGAGCTCTACCAGACCTTCGCTCGTACTATCGAGTCGGTCAACGTCATCATCTCGACCTACAAGGAGGAGGCTCTCGGCGACGTTCAGGTCTACCCGGAAGCGGGCACCGTCGCTTTCGCCTCCGGTCTTCACGGATGGGCGTTCACTCTCCGCCAGTTCGCCAACCGGTACGCGAAGAAGTTCGGTGTGTCGAAGGACAAGCTCATGCCGAAGCTCTGGGGCGACAACTACTTCAACCCCAAGACGAAGAAGTGGTCGACCAAGGCGGTCGACGCGGATGGCAAGCCCCTCGAGCGTGGTTTCAACATGGTGAGTTTCGCGACCCTTTCTTCCTTCGCAGGGATGCAGCTTGCTCACTCGCCCCACGTCCCGCGCAGTTCGTTCTTGACCCCATCTTCCGCATCTTCGACGCCGTCATGAACTTCAAGAAGGACCAGATCCCGGGCCTCCTTGAGAAGCTCGAGATCAACCTCACCTCCGACGAGAAGGACCTCGAGGGCAAGGCTCTCCTCAAGGTCATCATGCGCAAGTTCCTCCCCGCCGGCGACTCTCTTCTCGAGATGGTTGTCATCCACCTCCCCTCCCCCGTCACCGCCCAGCGCTACCGTGTCGAGACCCTCTACGAGGGTCCCATGGACGACGAGAGCGCCATCGCCATCCGCGACTGCGACGCCAAGGGCCCGCTTATGCTCTACGTCTCGAAGATGGTCCCCACCTCGGACAAGGGTCGCTTCTACGCCTTCGGTCGTGTCTTCTCGGGCACGGTCAAGGCCGGCCCCAAGATCCGCATCCAGGGCCCCAACTACGTGCCGGGCAAGAAGGACGACCTGTTCGTCAAGTCGATCCAGCGCACGGTTCTCATGATGGGCGGCAAGGTCGACCCGCTCGAGGACTGCCCGGCCGGCAACATCGTCGGTCTCGTCGGTGTCGACCAGTTCTTGCTCAAGTCTGGCACGCTCACGACCTCCGAGACGGCTCACAACATGCGCGTCATGAAGTTCTCCGTCTCGCCTGTCGTCCAGGTCGCCGTCGAGGTCAAGAACGCCAACGACTTGCCGAAGCTCGTCGAGGGACTCAAGCGTCTCTCGAAGTCGGACCCGTGTGTTCAGACCTGGATCGCCGAGACCGGCGAGCACATTGTCGCCGGTGCCGGTGAGCTCCACCTCGAGATCTGCTTGAAGGACCTCGTCGAGGACCACGCCGGTGTTCCCCTCAAGCTCTCCGACCCCGTCGTCGGCTACCGCGAGACCGTCCAGGCCGAGTCGTCGATGACTGCGCTCTCCAAGTCGCAGAACAAGCACAACCGTCTCTACGTCAAGGCCCAGCCCGTCGACGAGGAGGTCGCCAAGGCCGTCGAGGCCGGCAAGATCGGCCCCCGCGACGACTTCAAGGCCCGCGCGCGTATCCTCGCCGACGAGTTCGGATGGGACGTCACCGACGCCCGTAAGATCTGGTGCTTCGGCCCTGACGGCTCCGGCCCCAACTTCCTCGTCGACACGACCAAGGGTGTCCAGTACCTCAACGAGATCAAGGACTCGTGCGTTGCCGCCTTCCAGTGGGCCACCAAGGGTAAGTCCGTCTCTCTTTCCGGGCGCTGGGCGGTCCCGCTGACCTCTCGCGCTCGCAGAGGGACCTTGCGCCGAGGAGCCTATGCGTTGCTCGCGCTACAACATCCTCGACGTCACCCTCCACACCGACGCCATCCACCGCGGTGGTGGACAGATCATCCCCACCTGCCGTCGCGTCGTCTACGCCGCTTCGCTCCTCGCTGAGCCGGGTCTCCAGGAGCCCGTCTACCAGGTCGAGATCCAGTGCCCCGAGACTGCTCTCGGCGGTATCTACTCGACCCTCAACAGGAAGCGCGGCATGGTCTTCTCGGAGGAGCAGCGCCCGGGCACGCCGATGTACACCGTCAAGGCTTACCTCCCCGTCAACGGTGCGTACGCGCGGGGTTTCGTCGCCGTGGCGGTTTAGCTGACCCTCAACGTTCGCGCGCAGAGTCGTTCGGCTTCACGGGCGAGCTCCGCCAGGCGACCGGTGGACAGGCGTTCCCCCAGATGGTGAGTCGGCGGGTGTTCGCTTTCGTTCTTCGGTCGTGCTCTCGGTGCTCGCAGAACAGTCGGCTTTTCTGCGGGGCGGCGGAGACAGGGCGAAGGGAAGGCGAGGAGTCGAGGCGGAAAGGGGCGGTCGAGGACGAGGAGGAGGACGACGACGACCTTCGACGTCGCTTGCCACTCCTGCGATACATTCCAGGCAGTATCCGACGTCGTCTCGTGTAGCGTAGCGTTGGGGCGGAGGCGCAGACGTCGTCACCGCCTGGCCCCTCTCCCTCGAACAACCCCCTCCCCTTGGCCTCGAAGACGCACGCTGACCTCGCCGCGCGCTCTCTTCTTCTTCTCACACTCGCAGGTCTTCGACCACTGGCAGACTATGGGCGGAGCGAGCAAGTATCTCCAAATTTTGACAAGTCCAGGACCCCCTTTTGACCTTGTGTTGTTCCTCGCTCGCAGTCACCGAGAAGGGCGGCAAGGTCGAGGCGCTCGCGCTCTCGATCCGCACGCGCAAGGGTCTCAAGCCCGAGATCCCCTCGCTCGACAACTTCTACGACAAGCTCTAAGCCGAGCGGACCTGCTGCTGTTGCCTCCTCTCCCCCTTTTCGCCTCATTGCAAGATCATCCGAGCCGTGTTGATTCCAAGGTCGTCCTGCGTGTGTGCGTGCAAGAGAGAGAGTACCTGGTGTATCGAGAGAGCAGCGCTTCAGTTCCGCAGGACACCTCTTCTCCCTCGAGGAGGACGAGCCGTCGTCCGCCCGTCTCGCCTTCGTTCGTTTTGCGGGCGGCATAGGCTCGTCGAGAGGGCTCTCCTCGACTCGTTTGACCCGCCACTCGCGCGCCAGGAGGACCCTCGAGAGTTGACCTTGGCGACTTCCCTCGCTCGCCGGGTTGACCTCGCGCACTAACTCTCGCTTCACGATGCTCGCGCGGGCTGGAAGGACGGAAGAGAGGCAACAATGCATGTTTGCAACAACAATGAGCGTTTGAGCGGGGAGACAACTTCTACATGGCGTCTAAGCGCGCAATCCGCGTCTACCGCTTCTGCACCAGCTCGCCCTCCTCGTTCAACTCGTACTCGACGATACCATAGTCCTGCTCCTCGTCGAACGCCTTGTTCTTCTTCCCGCGCCGCTTCGTCGCCTGCGCCAGGAACTTCTCCTCCTCCTCGCGCCACATCTTCTCGCTCGCCTCCTCAGCCTCGCGCGCCTCGCGCTGCAGCTTCTTCTGCATCCGCTTGCCTGCACGCTCCTCCCTCGCCTCGATCCTGTCCTCGTAGCGGAAATCGATCGCTGCGACCTTGCCCGCCTGTCGCTGAGCCTTCTTGACGCGCCTCTTCGAGCTGCTCGCAAATTTGTCGCCCAGCTGGTTCGGCAAGTTCTCCTCGGGCACCTCGCGCGCGTATGGCGACGGCTCGGCACCCTGCGAACCGGTGTGAGGGAAAGCGTCGCCCCAGCTCGACTTGCGCGCGTCGTAGTAAATCTGACGGCCCTGACGCTTGCTGACGACGTGGCGCTCGAGCTCGCCTGCGCCCTCAGGTCGAGTCAGTGACGGGTTCGGACGCTCGGTGGAAAGGGTAGACGCACCGCTAGGAGAGCAGACATCGAGGGTAACGTGACCGGAACCCTTCATAGGCGGCGCGATGATGCGCGGGAACGTGAGCTCGACAGCCGGGTCGACCGCCGCAGCGTTCGCACTGCTCGAAACGACGGTTGTGCCGGAAGTTGAGGTTGGAGACGAGGCGTCTGTCGTCTCCGACTTGCCCTCCTTCTCCGCCTTGTCGAGAGAAGCGAGCATCTCGGCAAACGCTGACAGCTGGGGCTCGGCTGACGCAGGACGCTGACCGCGGCGGATGATCACGTAGGAGAACTTGACGTTGTTCTCGCCCCGATTCGTCTCCTTGACCGCCTGGAGGAACGACGGCATTTGCACTGCGGGAAACGGGAGTGTGAGCGGACTTGTGGGATGGGCCTGTGAGGGCGGCAGGACTCACGCCGACGCGAGAAGTGACAGTAGCCTTTCGACGGGCCGACTGCGGGACAGACGCTGTCGTGAGGGCACTGCGGCGAGGGGGGAGGTCAGCCGGCAGATCGGCACAGCGCGAAGGACCTTGTGCGCACCGGTGCCAGCACGTACGACCCTAGCGAAGGATCCACCTCGGCCGGCTCCTCTGCCTCAGAAAGCTCGGCAAGTGCATCGGGCGCAATGTCGATGCCCGCCTCTCGCAGCTCCAGCGCGACCTCGTCAAACTCCGCCTCCTGCTCCGTGTCTACGCCTCGCGCTGCGTTGACCTCCTTGCGGCCGTACGAGAGCAGCTCCTCCCGCGCATCTGCGACGAGCTTGCTGCCGCGAGGCGTCCCGCGGTCGATCACGACGATGACCTCCGCTCCAGAATCCCACATCGTCTTGACGAGGGTCCTGCGAGCTGTCCGACTGGGCATGTCGCCGAGCGAGAAGGCGGCGAGAGCGATCGTTTTCTTCGTCTCGTACGACTTGCGGCTGACGTTCATCTTGGCCAGCGAGGTCTCGCCGACAGGCAACTGGACCTGGTGCGAGATCGCCTGGAGGCGGCCCGATGTAAATTCGCTGGTCGCCTCGCCTGCATCCGTATAGCGTCGCGGCAGGGCGCCGAAGAGTCCGCTCGAAAGCTCGACCATGGCCCGCGCCGAGTCGAACCCGACGTATTCCCGCGGCGTCCCCGACGGCGTCTGCACCCCCCACACCTGCTCGAAGGCCCAAGCCGCGCTGCCTGTCCCGCTGCCATAGTCGACGAGGCGGTCAGGCTGCCAGGCCTCGCCGATCTTGTCGTCGTGCTCGGTCGCGAGCAGCTCCAGCCGCCGCTTGAGCGTCTCGAGTACGGTCACGCTGGCGAGATAGACGTTCGGCATGATGCCGAGCAAGTAGGCGAGCGAAGTGTGCGCATCGTACGCAACCTTCTCGACGTCGAGACCCTGCTGAGGTTCGAGCGTTGTCCGTCGCAACCGGTGCCACAGCTCTTGCGTACGGGTGTGTATAGCCTCCTTCGTGTCCGTCGCTGCGAGCGAGAGCATGATCAGCCAGTTTCCCCTCGACGAGATGAAGTCGCCACGCACCCTTCATCATGGTCTCTATCGCCTCGCGCAGCTCGACAGGCAGCCCGATGTCTCCCTTGGGAACCCTCCCACGCGCTGCCTCGGGCGACCGCTTGGTCGAGTGGGCTGGCGAGCCAACAGCGCTGTCTTGTCGCGCCCGAGCGTACGGGTCGATGGAGGCGAGGTCGAGCACGGCAGCATGGTTGGCGGCAGCAACGCGCTGAGCTGACTCGGCAGCAGCCTTTCCAGCCCGCGCGAGCATCGTGAAGCGAGACTTAAGCGACGAGTGCAAGAGGTCAACCTGGCGAGCGAGCGAAGTCGCCAAGGTCAACTCTCGAGGGTCCCCCTTGCGGGCGAGTGGCAGGTTAAATGAGTCGAGGAGAGCCCTCTCGACGAGCCTATGCCACCCGCAGAACAAACGGAGGCGGAGTGAGCGGGCGGCGGCTCGTCCTCCTCGAAGGAGAAGAGGTGTCCTGCGCAACTGAAGCGCTGCTCTCCCGATGCACCAGACGATCTCTCTCTTGCACGCACGCACGCAGGACGACCTTGGAATCAACACGGCTCGGATGATCTTGCATTGAGGCGGAAAGGGGGAGAGGAGGCAACAGCAGCAGGTCCGCTCGGCTTAGAGCTTGTCGTAGAAGTTGTCGAGCGAGGGGATCTCGGGCTTGAGACCCTTGCGCGTGCGGATCGAGAGCGCGAGCGCCTCGACCTTGCCGCCCTTCTCGGTGACTGCGA